>NW_013952439.1:1550794-1562414 GCF_001266775.1 Austrofundulus limnaeus
CTGGGATGTTTCAGGACTTTAGACAGTGTGAATGGCTGACGGAACTGTCCAAGGTCCTGAAAGTGCTGGAATGTTTCAAGACTTTAGATGGTGTGATGGGTTGAAGGAACTGTCCAAGGTCCTGAAAGTGCTGGAATGTTTCAGGACTTTCTAGACTTTATACATGTCTGTGCTGTGGACTATCCTCTCTTCTGCATTGGCACACACAAATATGGTGATTCGATCACTTGATTTTCAAGTCCCTTGAGACCCATTACTTAATGATTTGATGAGCCTGTCTTTTATATGATACACCGTGTTGCCATACAAGTGGGGTCGGTATTCCATTCAAACGTCAGCAGCGAGCTGCCCCCGCCTCTTCTCCAACTGTGAATGAAAATACAGAAAGAAAAATACAAGCAAACAAACATTACGGCAACAAAACACAACAAAATCACAGCTCACCTGTTGAAAAAGCGACTGAACAACGCGGGTGAGTGAAGGCAGAGGTGTCAAAGTGAGTGTTCTGGGAGCGGTGGGCGGTGAGAGCKGGCCGCCTGATGATTAGATTTACCGTGTGTGGTTCACGGCGGGGAGAGAGGATGACTCACTCCCGTCTGATGTGATGTTTCACCCCGCAACAGCTCGGCAGTGCGGTGGCACGCCGCTGCTTCAGCCTGACACGTCGGTGTTCTCCACCAAGAACATATATAAAAAAGAAAACTTTATGAAACTGCCCAGCCGCCTCCCGGCTCGAGCTTGTTTTGTAAACTTGAGCGGCCGTCACTCGTAGTTTGGAAGGAGAGACTCGGCGTCGTGATTGAATTTCGTGACGGTAATTGCCATGGAAACAGTAGCGCTCGTGCGCCGTGAGGGCGGGAACTGTCCGCGTTAACTTCAGGGTCGGATAAACCTGTTGGATGCACTATTAATAAATTTTAATAACAATATTAACGTCTTGAAATCCATCGCGCCTGCGTTGACTTGACTTTTCCGCTGTAACTTCACCACCAACCAGGTGAGTTTTTTTTTTATTCGACCAGGTTTTAGTTTGTTTTTATTTCTGCATGTTGCTCAGTTTTAGTCAAATATCGAGCTGCTAATTTGTTTAAAATGGCTGCAAACTTGAATGACTGGAGCAAAAGGAAAAGTGGCCCCTGCTTGGTGCACTGTGAGCTTTTGTGCTTAATCACTTGTATGACTGGACATTTTATGGCTCTGTGGCGCATTTCGTGCAGTTTCCTTTTTTTTTTTTTTTCCGCAAATGGAAAGAACCCAGGAGAGCCAATGAGTGATGCTTTGTTCAGCGGCTGTATGACTCATATAGTCTTATCTATAAAGAAGCCAAGTGGCAGAGGAGCAGTCCTGCTGCAGGACCGAGCCGGTGCAGAACCCCTAAGAGGCACTAGAGGCCGCTGTGGGGCCCCTGTGTGTCCCTGTGCATTGCATCTGCACTGGAGGCCCCCAAACACACTCACACACACACACGCACACACACACACGCACGCACACACACACATACACATGCACGACCCTTCTCTGTTGTCTTTACAATACCTACTTTTAACATACCCCTCGCCAAAAACAGTTTTTAAGTGATTTAATGTGATTAATTTATTTTAGAAGCCACTGATATCTGCATCACCTTGTCCACATTCATCAAATATTTGCTTTTAATGTCTTTGAACAGCAACCAGAGGCAAATTTTAAATAAAACGCTCCTTTTGCTTCTGTCCATACACCTAAATTACATCCACCTCAGCCCTCTGAGGTGTTTTTGGTAAAAGGATTAGAAATATTTGCTCTGTAAAAAAAAAGAAAAAAGGTGAGTCAGTTATCGATGACGTACGACCACTTTCTCCTTCACATTCTCCCTAATTTCTAATTTTTTTTGCAGTTTTTCCAAAAATCTTTTCCAAAGCAATGTTTGCGACAAGATAAGAAACAGAAATATCTATTAAAAATCATTTAACGCGTGTCCACGACATGTCAACCAGAGTGTTCGTGTCTCCAGGTAAACAACAGAGCAGTGACTCACCTCTAACACACAAGAATGCAACAAATTCAGCTTTAAATCTTTCATAAACATACGCAAGATGACGCAAGATGTTTACTGACATCGCATTCTTWGAAAGAAACATTCAGGGAGCATTGTACAGAGTTCTCAGCATCATTTATGTTTTTGCTCTAAAGTTGATAAAAGAAACAATATAATGATTTTATACAGCCCCTTCTTGTTCAACAAAGAATAAATTAATATTTATRTATTTATTTATTTGTTGCTGTTAAGCAAACTCAATCCTTTTTCATGCATCTTAACATGACAACTTAGAAAATATTTGCTCCCATTCCTGAATTAGTTTCGTTTAAAAGTATTGCTATTATTGCATCCAAGCTCCCACAGGTCTAATAGCTCACATTTTTATGTAGAAACAACTTTGCTGATTTAACTTACAGTATGTGTAAAGAGGTTTCAAAAAAAGAAAATTAGATTTAATATCAACAACTTATTTTGTTGCCATTAAGCTGCAGCTCTAAAAAAGGAGAGTTCAGCTTTTCATTAAGCGGGAAAATATTATGAACAAATATTATTTTGCTGGTTATAATTAGCTCTTTGAACAACCTCAGTTTGGAGGAATGTTGTTTCTGACAAAACTAAGTGGAGCCACTGCTGATGTCTTAAAAGTTTCATTGCATTTCTTGCAAACATCTTTTGTAAACTCTTATATTTGTCCATTTCACGTTTACTTAAAGAGCAGCCAAATACTTTGGTCTTGGCCTCGCTTGGACTAGTCCTTAGCTYGTCARTCCAGTCAAAAYTATACTGAACTGAGCTGTTCAAAGACCTATTTGTGACAAATTAGATGTAAATTGTGCAACATCATACACTATTTCAAAAGAACTGAACTGCTCATTTATTGTTTAATTTCAGTGTTTTATATCTGGTTCCCTGGAGCTTTTCAGAGGAGAAGGAAACTGTTAAATTTAAGTCGCCTATTTAAGGAAAAATATCTTTAAGGATAAAGATGCCAATTTCTGTTTGATCCTCACTGAAGTAGTGTACACTGGAATCAGAAACATAAACAARAGGCTTATAAGTCATATGTGTTTTTCTTTTATTGCATAATTTTTGAGCCATAATGTCAGACTTTTGTTTCACAGGTGAGGAATATGGAACCTAAAACAGAGAAGAGGTTCCACAACTTGACCCTCGAGCAAGTCCAGGCCCTCGACCAAGTCTTGACCGAGGTGATCCCAATTCACGGGCGGGGAAACTTCCCCACACTGCAGGTTAGGGCGAAAGACATCATCCGAGTGGTGAAGGACCGGCTGATCGAAAGAGACATCCAGGTTAAAGATATCCGCCTGAACGGAGCGACGGCCAGCTACATCCTGGTGAGAGATAACGGCCTGGGCTACAGAGACTTGGACATCATCTTCGGCGTGGAGCTGCCCAGGCAGGAGGACTTCCAGGTGATTAAGGAGGTGGTGCTGGGCAGCCTACGAGACCTCCTCCCTTGTGGGGTCAACAGACGGAAGATCACCTGCCTCACAATGAAGGAAGCGTACGTGCAAAAGATGGTGAAAGTCTTCAACGAGCACGACCGCTGGAGTCTGATCTCGCTTTCCAACAACCGAGCTAAAACTGTGGGACTCAGGTTCGTCAGCTCCCTTCGGAGGCAGTTCGAGTTCAGCGTGGACTCGTTTCAGATCATCTTGGATCGGATGCTGGAGTTCTACTGGGAGACGGAAAGAAAACAAGGAGGAACGGTGACGCTGAGTGCTGGGACTTTGTCTAAAAGAGACAACAAGGATGGCAACAAGGAGCAAGAACCACCAAGCGCTCCTAAAGACAATGAAGAGAACAAAGATTCAACAACCAGGACAGACGCTCCACATCTGGATGAAGCTGTTGCTGCTTTTGCTAAAGAGCTTCCACGGGAAGAGAACGAGGGAAAGCACGAGGCACAGCTGGTGTCTGATCCTGAAATAAATCCTTCMCAGCAGGCGGAAGACGATGTGGACGACATTGAAGATGTTCCTTCAGACGACATATCCGAAGTGTTTGAACTTTGTGAGGAAAGCGGGCAACACAAGGAATCATTTAACCATGATTATCCATCAGCGGCTTCCTCAAAAACTTTATTTAAAGATGCCGTGGATCCAGTGATGACACGCGAAAGTTTGAAGCTCCAAACTGAAGAAGAAATACCCGAGATGGTGTCTGTAACCGACGCTGGAGTATTAGCTTCACAGGAAGCAACCGTTTGTGAAAAGAGTTCACAGTTTGAAGTAGACATCGGCAGGACTGAAAATACTCCAGCAGGCCAAGACTCACACTTTGAATTCTCCTTTCCTCCCCCGGCTAAAAAGACTTGCAGCACTTCACAGGACATTGTGCCRGAGTACTGCCCTTCACCGAAATTACAGAGAAAAATGTCTCGGAAGTTGATCAGCAAGCCTGAAAAATGGTCCTTACTCTCTGACGTGTCTGACCTCACCACACAGCTCTTTGCACCCATAGACATACTGAAACCTGCTCAGCCAACTAATCCCACACTGGAGCAAGTTCACAGCTCAGATGTTTCATGCTCAAAATCAGAAGGCGCCCCTACAGTTCCCACGTCCAGTCCAGCCAGTTCTCCTCAGAAAGGCAAACGTCCAGAGCAGACTGTAAAGCCAAAGAAGCCTCCAGATTTAGAGGCTCAAAGTCGAACGTGTTTGACAAACCTTTCTGTAGGAGACCCTGAACCTGCTGACCCCATCTCAGTCTGCCCTGGCTCAGGCTCATGGGTCACAGCTGAAGGGGAGCCCATCATTGCAGTTGAAGCCAAGTGCATGTACGGAGACTTTGACCAGGCGATGGAACACCTTCGCCACCGCCTCATCGCCACACACAACCCGGAGGAGATCCGCGGAGGGGGGCTGCTGAAGTACAGCGACCTGCTGGTGAGGAACTTTAGGCCAGCCAGCGAGACTGAGATCAAGTCCTTGGAGCGCTACATGTGCTCCCGCTTCTTCATCGACTTTCCCGACGTGAGCGAGCAGCAGCGAAAAATCGAGGCCTACCTGCACTGCCACTTCGTCGGCAGCGAGGAGGCGAGCAAGTACGACTACCTGATGACCCTGCGGCGGGTGATCGACGAGAGCACGGTGTGCTTGATGGGACACGAGAGGCGGCAGACGCTCAACATGATCACCGTCCTGGCTTTGAGGGTGCTGGGCGAGCAGAACGCCATCCCCAACACGGCAAACGTGACCTGCTTCTACCAGCCGGCGCCGTACATGTCAGAGCCCATTTACAACAGCTACTTCATCCCTCAGGCCCAGCCCCCGCTCGTCTACCACCCCTACCCTCTACACGTTCACATGCAGACCGGACTCGTGTAGCCGAAGTGCCCCCGCGAAGGCATGCCGCCTGCTTTTTTTTCCCCCCAGCATGGTGCTCTGCACAGCAGCACGAAATGGAAGATTTGATCAACAACCAGACAACCACGGGGCGCAGCGCTCATGTTTTTAAATCCCTCCTGCTTCTAACGTCAAAGAAAACAAGAGGTCAGGAATGAGAGGCTGGTGGAGGCCAACATGCTCGCTTTTAATGAKACCACGAGGAAAGGAACACAAGGAGTCCAACTTTCTGAAAGGATTTGATCAGAGTTGAGGGTCTTTCTGTGTGGACGTTCAGGTTTGGGGAGTTCTGTACTGACGGTCCTCTTGTGTTGAAAGGACTGTGACGTGGTCAAGATTTTATGGCTAAACTTCTCTAATTATAACCCGTCAAACACCCGTCGGCTAGAAAAATCTCGGTTTGGGTAAAGTTCGAGTCGTGATTAGAATCCCATTGATGTTTTCGTGAATCATCTGTCTCTGTGGGGTAAAGTTCAATCTGTGACCTGTTGAAAATATATAACACCAGTTAACTTGGGAATAAGTAGATYGTGGTACTTCCATAATGTGGTAAATGTATTTGTGAACGCCTCATTTCAGAGGAATCCAGGGTTTCATACTATTAGTGACTGTATAAGAATAATTACTGATGATAGTATTTAGGTAGTCATAAAACTAGTTTCTGACAGTTTTTACACAACTTTGCAAAAACATTTATTGTAATCAATTTATAGCATTGTGTTAGATTACCATAACAAAATTAAACGTAAAACTTCATTCAAGAGTGGGTTAAATTTCTGAACACCACAACCTTACATTAGGTAGGACTAGTAGTGATTCATGTGATCTGGTAAGGTTTTGTTTTTTCCAAAATGGTAAAAAAGAAATAAAATCAAATAAAGATTTTCTTAAAGATTAGAACAACCTTGACAAAATGCCGAGCGTTGTTTCTGTCCTTAGGAACAGTCTTCTTTTACACATCAGTAATAGCAACTCAAATTGTCACTTTTGGGAGTAAGAAGTATAAAAATTTAACTTTATCTGTTGATGCATTTCAGATAGGCCTTACATTATAAGGTTTTGCTTCTTTGGTTTGTGAATTTTTCCAAGAAAAAAAAAAAAAAACAAGCCAAAAAGGGTCTTTCACACACAAAGACATAGGAAAAATACAACAAATCACAAAACACTAATTTTGTCTTCTTTATGAAGCAGTCCTGTAAATGACTAGTTTAGTTCAAGTAATTTTTATTTGTTTGTGTGTTGGAATTAAACCATGCATGTCGTTGATTCTCAGGCTGAAAGCTTAATAATGTACATTATATAGTCTTGTCTTACCATTAAAGTGTCTCTATTTTGAGTCAACGTGATGGTGAATGTACAAAGATTTGTGTCTGAACKTGGATTTGAGGCTTTTTTTATTGGTGGGTTCTGATCAGATTGGATGAGCTGCAATTTAAATTTACAACTCAAAGTTTTTATTCACTACTTCTAAACTGTGGTGTCGATAGTTTCACAAAAACACAGCTTTTTCCACCCTCAGATTAATTGTGCTCAACGAAACGGAAGCAATCTGTTCAAAGTTAAAAAGATGAATACGGGGTAGTTTATTTGTATTATCTAAAAACTTCCAAAAAATAAAATCAAGCAAGTAATGCAGAACAAGTATATTTGTACTGACAGCCTGGCAAAATAAAAATAAGTGTTTATTTGTCTAGATTTTCACAGCTTAAAATGATTCATTTTTACAATTTTCATGTGGCGAAGCATCACAGCAGTTTGCCGCTTGCTGATTATTTCACTTTTAATTTTCAGGCTGAATTTGAACCCAACTCTTTGCTGGAAATGCAGAAAGCATGTTGAATGTTTTTGTGACGCTCACGGATTGTGTGTTTCTTATATTGAATGAAGATAAGTTATGTGGAGTTTCTGCCTGCTGTTGTGTGCAAAACTGTTACTGCGTATTTTAATTATTTAAGGTGACAATAATACAGCCGATGGTTATTTCTCTGTTTGTGTGGTTGTTCACTGCGTGCACACAGTTACATGTATCGAGTGTTTATTTTTAATGACTGAAGCACAGCTTAGGATATGTGAGGCCGAAGCACAATATAAATGAACTTAGATGTTGTCRAGTCATGAAGGTGTTTGACATGCTTGTAATTAATCGAGTACACACTGAAAACAATACTGTGTGCATCTGTCCCCCCAGTGTAGCTTCCAAGTGGTTGTATTGATCTTTGAGGTGTGTTTTGTGTCGTCATGAAGCTGTTATGATCACAAAAGAAACAGAAATATTTGTGCTATGATATCTTGTAGTGTTAATGTGATAATAAATGTAACAAAGCTGCTTGTTTGTTTGCAGTGTTCTCTTTTAATCCATGTTTATTTTTCATTAGGATGTGGATATAAACTTCAGTTTACATGAAATTTCATCCATTCTTATGTTAAAGCTACTTTGGGCACGTTTAAAGGGACAGTTCAGTTTTGTAATGATGTTAGCTAATGACTAGTTCAGTAACAAAGATGATTGCCCTCCGGTGGCTCAAGATTTCAGGTAGCACCCCTATTTCCAAAGTCTCTGCCAATTTACATACATTCACATATCAAATTAAATAGATTTGTCTACTTTATCTTTAGAAACCAGGTTGTCCAGTTAAAAAAAAGTCAACAAGGACACCTGTTCATGTGGAGTGAAGCAGTTTTAGGGGGAATCCAGGGGTATGCTCTCCCAAAATTTGAAATCATAACTGAAATTTCCACTAATCCAATTTAGTTTTTTTATTTGCACACTGAGCACCAGTTAGTCCTGACTGCATCATATGATACTTGAATCACGAAATATCATCTGTACCATACAACACCTCATGCAGCAACAAAGCAGCTGAGAAACCCACAGAAGTCAGTAAGACGTCTGGGGTAGCATTACACACAAGAATTATATTATTTATGCTCTTTAAGGTCAAAAAGCAGGGGGTTGCATTTTGCACGCAGAGCCGTTAGCAGGTCAATAAGGTCAGAAATAATTTGTTTCTCCAAATTGAGGTCAGTAAAAGAGCCATCTGCAACAGGTAAGATGTTTATAACCTTTTTGCAAAACCTATCTTTAAAAGTTTATCTAAACTATCTCTTTAAGGGCCATACTTTTTGATATAAATGAAACAGTTTTGCATGTTGTTTACTGTTTGATGAGTAACACGGGCAGCATCACATCTGCTTTGCTGCATATTCATTTGTACACTGATCCTGACCATATTTCTTGCACTAAACCAGATGTTCCACATCTGCTGCCCTTATAATAACTCAGCTCTTTATTACATTTTATTCACTTGTCGACCTTGAACATAACACTCGAATATTACAACCAGAATGCTTTGAAATGCAACTAGTTCACCTTTTTGATCATAGTCAGACTGGTCTGAACTTTGCTGGCTCATCCTACGAAAAGCGACTTTAAGAATTCACTGGTGCGTGTGATTTTCCACTTTCTCTGCCATTTCTAAGGTGTGGTGAAGCACAGTGCGTCACAGCTTAACCTTGTTTGTTCGTCTGACTCAGCGCCAGCTTTCTGTGCATTAATGCTGCTGCAAAGAGTCCATTCAAGTTTATGAGCGACCATCACAGTAAATTGACAGAACCAGTATTTTTTTTATTTTTTCCTGTTCAGAAAATGTCTGCCTTCAGTCGATGCTCATCGCCCCGTTGTACAGACAACAGATGAGTCAGACGTGGTGCTGCTGAACAGCTCCTTTAAGTCTGCGCCCCCAGATTTTAATACATCGTATGGAAGAATCCTTAAACGTCCTATTCAATACTTTTTTAAAGAAACTTGACTTTTATTTAAAAAAAAACCCACATACAATCAAAACATGTCATAGAAAAGTCAAAGCAAGTGTTTCACACCTACAGCAGAATGTCATCATCTAATCTTTGCCTCCTACTTTCTGAAAATAAATCTCCAAACAGTTTAGTCTTAGTCTCACGCTCAACCATAATAATCCAGAGAAACCAGTTAATGCTGTTAAGAGAACATGTTGGTGCCAGTCTGTTTTGCTCCTAAGAACTGAACCCTCTAAAAACACTAAACTGCAAAGAAAAGATAAAAACTCTGTGGTGCAAAAAAATAAAAATAAAAAAAAATCCAGAAAATTGGGATGTTTGGATTTAAGCACCCGGTGCAGAAGGCAGAAAGTGAGTCATCTTTTTTTTTTCTGCCGGTAATCTGCCTCGAAACGATTTACCAGAACGTTTGCACAGCAGCACAAGATCTGATGTAAACATCATATAAAAATAATAATGGGAGTGGATAAAACAAGACTTTTTTTTTGATGATTTCCAATGGCACATTAAATCACATATTTAAAATAAAACATGATGGATGTAGCTGATCCACCTGTGTTTTTAAACACATCGAGAAGAAGATGGGCCATTTTCTTTGCTCAGATGAGCAGAAATCATAAAAAAGAAAAAACAGTACAAACATAAAAAAGAAGTTACAAACAAAARGATGGCACAGTTTAAAAGTCTCATGTTATTTCTCAGCTGCCACGTGGAGTAGATAAATGTGCAAATCTCTTTTCCTCATCATATAAACAATTCAACTAGGAAAAAAAAAACTATGGAAACAATATAATAAAATAAATATTCATGTGTGGAAGAGATGCCAAGGGACCCTTTAGTTTTTGTTCAGGAGTTGAGGAAGAAGCTATAAATAGATGCAAGTCTAGAGTACCTATACAACAAGGATGAAGTGGTATTTCACCCCCCTCCCCAGGAACAAATAACATAAAAAACAAGTTCCACTCAAATAAAAGCTTAAAAACAAGATGCTCAGGACAAAAAAGGGAAAAACATTAAACATACGTAGACCAAAGCTGTCAAAAMTATGTTACTGTGGTTTTGCTTTCAATTAGTATTGCTTCCACTAATCTGCACTAAATAAAAACACAATCTGAAAACTAAAAGCTGAGCCTTGCTGTTGTAGGGCAAGACACAAAAGGTTGACATCAGATGCTAAATCAGGTTTCAGGTGTTTTAAATGAACGAATGATCTAACATCAACGTGAGCATCGAGTTTTTGGCATCTTCGCATCCTTCTTTGGTGACTTAGTGGGTGAAGACGTAAAGAAGAGTGAGCTTAGTGTTGTAGACGTGAACAGGCTGGAAGATGAGGAGAAGAGTGGCCGGGTCGAACCAGTTCCTCCGGTGAACAGTAAGGCCCGAGGTGAGTTAGTCCAGCTGGAGAGGGGGGTCTGTGTCGACCAGCGAGGAGAAGTCTGACAATAGTTTGAGCACCAGCTATCAGCTTGAGGTTTTATTAGCAGTCTTGGATAAAGAAAACCATATATATTCATATATTTTATTTACACACTTGTACAAAACAAACAAAAAAAAAATCCCTGATGTCGTGTTTAAAAGTGTGTTTTTTTTAAACTGAGGTCTGAAAGGAGCGCTGTGTCAGTGACCCCAGCCCATGAGGTGGCTGACGCGGGCTTTCTCAGTCATACGTCGGACCCGTCCTGAGCGGGACCTCCCCAGGTTGAGGGGGTCGTCCTTCGACTCGTGTCCGTCGTCCTCAGAGTCGTCCTGGTATACCACTGTCCTGCGGCCCTGGTTTCGCGTGTTGACGCGTCCGGCTTTGCACGRGTTTCCTCTCTGACTGGAAGCTGCTGCTGGCCTCCCCTGCACCTCTTCCTCAGGCTCCTCCTCTTCCTCAGGCTCCTCCTCCTCGTCCTCTTCTTCCTCCTCTTCATCGTCATTGTCCTCTTCCTTTAGATGTCTTACATCTACCTGTTGCTGGAGCTCCTCTTCTTCCTCCTCTTCATTCTCCTCCTCTGATTCCTCGTCGTCCTCCTCCTCCTCCTCCTCCTTCTCTGGCGGCTCCAGACGAGCTCGTTTAGGGCTCTGCAGAGCCTCCTGCCCTCCTTTGTGCTTCCTCTTCCCAAAAGCCACCAGCTTCCCCTTCACCGAGAGGCGCATCTTCAGGCAGGGCGCTTTGCTGTAGTCGTGGTCTCCGCCCTCCACGTACTCCTCCGCCTCGGAGTCGGAGCTGCTCTCGCTGCTGCCCGACGAAGAGGAGGAAGAGCTCGATGACGACGAGGAGGAGGAATCTGAGGAGGAGCTGTTGGAACCGGATGCCTCCTCCTTGTTGTCGTCGGACAGCGGCCTTTGTTCCTCGTGCTGCTGCCTGGAGCTGGTACTGAGAGGTCGCTGGCCTGATGTGCACGTACACACACACACACACACACACACACAC
>NW_013952439.1:1562469-1581580 GCF_001266775.1 Austrofundulus limnaeus
ACACACACACACACACACACACACACACACACACACACACACACACACACACACACACACACACACACACGATGGGTTAATTTGGTGCCTTAACTTCAGCTTCACGTCAAAAGTACAAACCGTGACCGTTCTGCTTGTTACACCTGATTTCTTCACGGGAGTTTCTCGGCTGCGGGTYGCCAGGCGGGGCTCCTCCTCGGTTTCGTCTGTGTCCGCCCCCGAACTGGGTGAAGAAGGTGGGCTTTCCTCTTCTTCTGCTACATTGTTGCTTCGCTGAGCTGAAGACGCGGCACAATAATTAACCAATCAGACGTTAACACTAAAAACCCACATGTCAGCGCTCTCATTTTTAAACATCTCCAACAAACAGCCGCGTGTAATAAACTTTAGAGGCGTTTTATAATCACAATAAAATAACACGTATCTGTTCCATCTTGCATCTAAGAACATAAGGTTTAAAATATAACAGAAACAATCTGAAGCAGCAAAATGAATGCTGAAGACGTTCTGATGAAAACTAATTAAAGCTGTCAAAACGACAGATACCAGCAGAGTGATCACTGTAATCATCAAACAGGACACCATTACAACAATTACATATGATAATTAGAGTGAAAGCACATTTATTTTATAGAAAAATGGCCTGTACTTACTTTCATACAAATGGCTTTGAGCCATTTTCCTCCTTTTTTGTAAAGATCAAAGCAAAGATAACACACTGATAAATGTAGCTTGTAAATTTCAGGCCTTATAAATAGTTAGACCTTATCAATAGACCAACAGATCCAGTCAGAGGAGCTGTAGGCCTATAAGGAAGGAGAGCAGCCTTGTTCTAAAATAAGAAATGTGTTGATGTTTAGGTTCAAACTCAGTAAGTACTGATTATGGTTCAACTAAGCCTGATACTGCAGCAGGTTGTTTCCTCTTGTTAGGCGCTTGATACAGCACAAAAAAGATCTGCTTTTACCTATACACCTGGAGGTTATAACACTACCAGTTTAGCCTTTTTAGTCAAATCATTTCAAGCTTTTCTGATTCTCTAACAGAATAGTTTAAAGCGGATACAAACATAAAAAGGCAACATTTTGAGTCAAACTGTTCCCGTTTGCTCATTTTCCAGCAGCTCTTTTTGTAGCAGAGCAAACAACTTATAATTATGAATAAAGTTGTAGAACTTTAATAGTCCACACAACAAAAAGACCTAAAACACAAACAGCCGTAGCAGTCGTACCTTGATTTGGTCTCTGAGAACGTCTCTTCAATGAGGTCTGGGATATTTTGGGCTTCAACGCCTTCCCTGATATGTGCTTCCCTTTAGAACTGGGGACAGGACCACATTTGTGCTCAAGTTAGAGGTTGAAATTAACCATTTAAAAAATATATATCTTAAAAAATAAGAAACAATATTTCTGGCATTAGAAACTAGAATAAAAGAAATATCTTGCTAGCAGAGGGTGTCGATTTGAAAGTGACGCTCAGTACCTGTGTGGACTGTTTGGCGGGGAGTTGCCCCCGTTGTGCAATCTGTTCCTGTAAGTGAGTCTCTGACGTGCCCGCCGTTCGTTCTGAACAGCAGATTTGTAGTCAGAGATAATGGAGATGATGTGTTTTTCAAAAAAGGCAGACAAGCTGAGAGTCATGGTGTAGATCTGGAGAAACAAGAACGTCGTYGTGAAAACTCCACAACCTCAGACCTTCCTGAACCGTAGAAATCTTTTTTTACAGGATATTTTTCACCTCAGAGATGCGACCTCACCTGGGATTTCTTGTTTGGCGTGTACGCTCTAGAGTTGCTGAAAATGAGGCGGACATCTTTGGCGAACTCCATCGGGTTTTCGTAGTTCCCCGCCACAAGAGTCTCCGACACGGTGCCCAGGTCCATGGGCGTGTCAATGATGTCTCGATAGTCCTGAGAGGAAAAACAAATATTTATTTTTAAATCCCACTCACCAAGTTCTGGTCACAGAGGTTTTATCATTTCGACAGGTTTCAGGTTACCGGATACTCRAACAGGTCGACAGGCCGTCGAAACGGCTCAGAGTCCGGGGAGGTGAACATCCGGCGCAGCAGCTCTCGACACTGACTCCGCCACATTTTCGCATCCAAAGCCACACCTCGCTTCTTCGAATTAGAGTTGGCTCCCTGGCAGAAAGAAAATAAAATCTCAGCTGCTGATGTTAAACCATCAACTAACGAAAACTGTTTTTTTTTACCTGATGTCTTGAAGATGTTCCCGGAGTGTCAGAATCCACGTCAATCTGCAGAGGAAYATAAAAACAAAAAAGGAATATAAAAAGTAAAATCAGTCCCTGTTACACTAAATAAAGGTTTATAACTTGACACAATCAGAAGTCTGACCTCAGCCTCTTCTCCGCTGCTGACCTCAGACTTCAGTTTCTGATACAGGTCCAGGATGTCGGTGCAGCTCTGGTCTCTGATAAACAGCGAGCCAAGGAATCAGAAATAATGCGGCCTCRAGGAGGCGCTCAGAAACGTCACTGAGCTTACCCGATGAAATGAAGGAGGACGTCGGTCACCACCTTGGCKGCGGCTACGATTGGGCTTTGGGGTTCGTTGAAAGTGCGAGCGTTGTGTTCGATGTAACGCACCTCCCACATTAACGCAGAGATCCGCCTGCAGCAGAGACATGAGTCAGGAGAAGTGCACCAGCAGTTTGTTTCAGCAGGTTTCACTTTTCACAGCATTCTTTGCAGTGGGGACATCATGAGTTTGTTGCAAAATTTTAACAATACGTATAGGGCTCATAAAAAAAACGCATTACCTTTGAATTTTCAATCCAATTTCATTAAGAGGGAAAGTACTTATAATCTTAAAGGATTTGAAAATTTTCTTCAAGGAATAAAGTTGTGGAACAACATGGCTAGCGATTATAAAAATACTGGTTTTATTAAATTATTTGGAAGAATGGTAAAATCTGACTTGACAAAATATGAAAACACATAATAAGCATTCATATAAGCTGCTATTTGAATAATTGTAAGTCTTTATTTTTCTCTTCTTTTTGCTGATTGTTAGGGTATGAATTCTTTATTTATGTATACGTATGTAGGAGTGTATGTAATATTATTATTTTCTTGTTAAATGGGGGCAGACGTTATAAGATTTTTTTCTTCTTATTTCTGCTCCTTTTCATTTTAAAGATATCACGTTTGTGTTATGTTGAATTGAATTTAGTTTAGTTTTAATTAGATGAAATAAAAATAATAATAAAAAAACATCTTTGCTTTCATCAGGGGGATGCAAATATTAGTTTTTTGTTAATAACGTTTAAATATAAGAACTAAATTAGCAAAAACAATTTTAAACCCCGTCATTTGTCACTTCCTGTTTTTTTTTTCCGTCTGCTCTGGTTTGGTTTCATCTGAGATGAAGTTTAGTTATCAACTGTAAACCTGAAACCGTTCAGAGGTCTGAGCCAGGGGAATACAGAGAGAGAACTGAGCACTAGAGCGGGGCATGTTCAAAGATAAAACCCAAGAACGCTGCTGCACGTTGTTCGTTTTGACACAACTATTAGCAGTTTAGCCTCARCCAACTTTAWATTTATTTAGCTTTTATYRTTAGAATTAGCGTTTTAAATGTTAGTGAGGCTAATATTTTGGTTAGCTGTGCCCACCGCTGAAAATAAAACGCGT
Organism: Austrofundulus limnaeus; assembly: GCF_001266775.1. Classification (NCBI taxonomy): domain Eukaryota; kingdom Metazoa; phylum Chordata; class Actinopteri; order Cyprinodontiformes; family Rivulidae; genus Austrofundulus; species Austrofundulus limnaeus. The sequence goes on from NW_013952439.1 coordinate 1,566,126, forward strand.
GGCTTCACCTGTAGAAGCGGTTCTCCAGACGTTTGCGGATGGTGCTGAGGTCAGTGGGGTAGGCCACGGCGGTGCAGTACAGCGGGTACTGCTGCAGGTTTACAGGTGATGCAAACGCCTTGGCCACATCTGCAGACAAACACGRGTCAAGCAAGGGAAACTTGAACAAGGCCAGGTTTTAGAAGCATTTATTTTTTTGAAGAATCGAGGAGCTCACCGAGCGTGAGAAGATGATCGATGCCGAGGATGACTCTTTCACAGTCTTCATCTCGCGTGTGAGCGCCCCACTCTCCCTCCTGAGGCCTGTAGAGCAGAGCTTTAAGCTCCTCCTCCGACACGTCCACGCCGTCACCCACTTGTTCTGGCAGGGCAGCTGAGAAAATCAACATCTGTTAGGAACTAAGTCGCACTAAATATCACTACCAGAGCAGCATTTTGTTGCTGTAACAAGTAAACAAGTTATACAGATGATTTGTCAAAACTAATGATTATAGTTTATATTAAACCACATTAAGCCTTCCCAATTTTTCTATTTTATTTTAGCGATTGATAGATATGATTTTAATTGTTCTAATCCCGTTTTTGCACGAACATCCAGGCTCATCACACTTTGACTAAAGTTAGATTAATACATCAAAAATATAATAAAAATATTTTACATCAACCAAATGTTGCACAATAAAAATATTTGTTACAATATAATTTTTATTGAAATCAAAAATAATGATGAAGCTTATCATCATTATTACCTAACGTATGTGATGCTTCTCATTACAAATAAAAGCTTTAATTTTCTTTATTTAAAAAAAATTTAATGAAAAGAAATACATCACCATGAAACACTATTTTTTAGAATTTTGTTTACTATAATACAATTTCATTGAATAAATCTAGGTATGAAATTTTGTAAATGTTTACATTTTGTTTTGTTTTTCACATAAAATAAAATAAAAAAAAACACTGGATTATCCCTACAAGGAGCTCACATAAGTGTTTCCTGTTCGATTAGACTGGAGAGGCAGCCGAGGAGGTGAATGAAGGCCCAGATAAAGTAAAAAAAAATAAAAACTATTTATAATTTTGGTGTAATAAAATATTTCTGCAGATTTTTTTTGTCTGTAATCAAAGGTCAGACAAAAATATTCACCTTCTTCCCCTTTTAAAGCAACCCATTCTATAAAAAGAGCAGCAGTACGATGCTTTAATTCAAGTGTAAAGAGCAGCTAATATTAAAAAAAACAGCATTTTCTTACTGACCTTCCTCTGGAATGGGCTCCATGTCCCAAGGRCTCATTTTCTCCTGCTCACCGTTATCCCACCTGATAAAAACAACAGTTTTTACTTCATTAAATAAACAAACAGAAACGTGGTACTGGAGCAGAGCAACAGCTGAAAACATGGACGTACTTCACTGCGTAGCACTGAAAGAGGCTGTCTGGGTACTCTGGCTGCAGGGGCTCCTGGTCCTCCACGGATCCGAACCACCAGGCGTCATCGATAATGCTGCGAAATCTCATACCTGCAGAGAAGATCAGACTTTAATGAAAGAAGATCCCTGACGATAATAATAAAACAAAATATAGTTTCAAAAGACTGCTGAGGACCAACAAACCTGGCTGCCAATTTTGCTCTTTAGCCTCGTTGTAAAACTGCTGCAGGACCAGAAAATCTATCACGTCGGGCATATCGTGATACCTTGTAAAAAAAGAAAAAGTGTTGAAGTGTTGTTCGTTTTGATTTGCTGCATATAGTGAATATAAAAGCTCACTTTAAGGAGAAAGACTCGTTGGTCATTTTCCCTGAAACTGGGTCCAAAAAAGCCAGCTTTAGGCAGCAGAGGGTCGGGGGTCCGACTTCGTATTTAATTCCAACTACCTTYACAGATTCCTGGTCCTGAAGAGGAAGAGAGAATAATTAATTAAGGCTCATTTAAAACTGAATCCTGTCTTAACCCTGATTTTCATTCATAAAACCATCAATAGATTAAAAAAAAGGTGTTTCAGATTTTCCTAACTCTTTATCTTTTAGTGCAGTGATTCCCAACCAGGGGTACGCGAGCATATTACAGGAGGTACATGGAAAAATTTCCCAGGTGTAAAAAAATAAATAAATAAAAATACGACTGAGATATGTAGGGCCCTATGACTTCTACAATGCAGAAATTGCAGTCAGAATCACGGAATTAACAAACTGGAATCCAGTATAAAACATGGAATCTCACAGAATTTGTTCATTTGGGTGAGTTTATGACATATTTTGGACAATACAATGTACAGTTGTGGATGATGCTGTTTTCTGCACCTGCCATTACCAGGTTTATATATTTAATTACTTATTCACTTTCAAGCCAATGTTTTTATCTTTGTTTAATTTGAGTTGAAAAAAATAAAATAAAATGTCTGAGAATTAAACATTCTAGAGGGTTAAATAATTTTTTTTATGTAATAATCAGTTGTAGTAATTCTAGTTTTGGAGAAGTGTTATGTTTGACTGAAGGAGTACTAGTGGTATAATAAAATGGCTCAGGGGTACACAAGTCTGAAAAGGTTGGGAAGCACTGTTCTAGTGGAGCTTTGCACAGCAGGGTCTGTTTTTTTTCCCTCACCCTGAGGTTGAGTCTGTTCCATGGCTGCTTCTGAGGGTTGATGCTGTAGGCCTTGGCTCTGCGGACAGCCCTCATATAGGCCTGATGGCCCTGTTTGAAGTAAATGAGCTGGGCGGGAGCAGGAGAACCAAGATTAAACTTTATGAAATGTAGCGTCGTCGTTTTTAAATCAACATCAGAGTTCTCACTTCGTCTCCCATTTGTGGCACGAATGGAGAGCGGCGTGGGACGGTTTCCATTATCCATGGCGGCGGCTGCCACTCCTCCGCATTAAGTCCAGCAAGAGAAGACGTGGGTTTCTGGGCGTATAAAGTGTTATACTGTTATAATAATGTTATAAAAGCTAACCTCTCATCAGCTCTTACCTGTTTGGTCTCTTTGGGCTTCTTCTTCTTCTCGTGTTCTTTCTTCTGCGCCTCCTTGTTATCGCCGCCTCCATCTTCCTCCTCGGAGCTGCTGTAAGCTGCAGGCTGGACGGGCCTCCTGGTCGATCGCTTCGGAGGCTGGAGGTTGATCCCGGCATCAGCCGTCCAATCGGAGTATTCACTAGACGAGTCGCTGTGAATCGAAGGCGGTTAGGTGACGAGCTGAACGGGACTACGCCTAAGAAACACTTTGCTCTTTCGAATATACTCACCTGGAGCTGCTTTCACTTTGCCACTGATTTTCATCATCAGAGGAGGCRTCAGACTGCTCCGCCTGCTCTGCTGCCTGGAAGTACAAAGATCAGTTTCATCACTGGTTTAATTTCTCTCTAATATCTAAAGATATGACATACATCCCCGCTGTCTGAGTCCATCTGGCTTTCAGATGTCCGTCTGTTGCTGGGATTGCGACTCCTGGTTCCAGGCCGGCGGACCTGAGCCGAGCGCGTCTGGTAGGTGTGGCGCTGCTGCTTCTTCTTCTTGGCGGGCCGCAGGGAGCRCAGCCGGGAGGCCAGAATGTTGCTCTGTAAAGTGTGAAGGACAGAGGGGAAATTTAAACATCGGAGTCGTCCTGTGTGAAAAAATAAAAATCAGACTTGAGGAGGGAGGCAGCAAACCTTAGGTGGGCAGGCATGTGGTTTCTTCCTCCTCTCGACATTATAAAGAGAACATTCCATGTCGCCTTTTGCTTTTCTGCATTCCTCCAAAATTCTTTAAAAAAACAAACAAACATAAAAAAAAAACAATCAACAAGATGAAAACAAATCTTAACAGTTTTCTGTAAAGTTCTGTAAAGGTAATTGTTCCCTCCATCTCGCTCACATGGATGTGCCCCGGGGGACCTCATTGACCACCACTCTGCGGCTCCAGGCCAGCAGGTTCCGCTCCGTGGCCACTTGACTACGAAGAGAATTATGCTGCATCTGCCAGACTCCGTCCACCTGCCCGCTTCGACGGGGCTCCGCAGCTGGAGAGGAGGGCACCACCTCTTCTCCTGCAGCTGCTGGGAACACGATCGGTTCAGCTGTGTGTGATTACGCATTTAAAAATAATCTTAATTAAATGTGGTTCGTAAAATAGCTTATGAAGCAAAGATTTTGCACAATGTGTAGCAGTCAGAGTACAAGCTGGAGGTGAAGCTCAGCTATCATCACAACAAAAATTAGCCGAGTTATAGATGTTTTTGTGTTTCCTTTGGTTAAATCTGTACGCAGCAACCTCAAACATACCTTCCTCCCCTTCGTCCATTCCTTCTGAATTCTGACGCTCGTCCTGCTCATTCTGCAGCTGTCTGATGAGACTGTCCAACAGGCTTTCACCATTTTCTGCTGTTTGCTGGCCAAGTACCTGCTCAACCAGCTCTCCATCACCTGAGAAAGAAGCAGAATGTGAGTTGAGCCCTGTTAGCCTCCTCAACTTAAAGCCATCCTTAAAAAAGGTAAATAATGTAAGACCTGTATAACTAATTGTGGAGTTCCTCAGGGTTCTGTGCTTGGATCAAAACTGTTTATATGTGAATGATTTGATCAATATGTCGAAGCTTTTAAAATGTATTCTGTTTGCCGATGACAGGTGTTACAGACAGAATTTAGGAAGGTACAAACTTGGTTTCAACTTAATAAATTATCACTGAATTTGGATAAAACAAATTATGTATTTGGTAACAGAAAACTATTAAAAGGTGTCATCACTGATGAAAAGCTAACATAGAAACCTCAGAAATTACTTAAAAATAAAATAGCAAAATCAACTGCATTGCTGTACAAAATAAAAGAGTTATTAAATGATAAAGCTTTTTGTAAATTATATAATACATTTATTGCTATGTATTTAATTTATTGTATTGAAGTTTGGGGAAAAGCATGTGGATTTACGTCGTTTTTCTTTTTTAAAATGGACTTTTTGTTATTTTTTATGAGTGAAAAAAAAGTCTGCGTTTTTACTGTTAGCCATGTAGCCTAGCTGAGGTATTAGCTGCTCCTCCTTGCAATTCTCCCTTCCTGGGACCAGTCGCTGGTAGTGAGGAGGATGGGGATTCCCATCGATGTCCACRAGGAAGGGTGGAGGCATGAGGTGGGGGGCCTGCTGCGTCTGCTCATCCAGAACGTAGTTATTGGAGTCACGGATAAGAGGTCGGTAGTCCGTGTGGAAGAACATCTGGTCGGGAATCTATGAGTTACATGGGCGAGTCAAATCAGCAAATTCTGACCACAAATAACCTCRTCGTGCAACTTATTCTTTACATAAAACATCAAATTACTATAAATAATAGTTTCATTCCGCAGTGACCCATCGCTACCTTTTCATAAGGTTTACTGCAGCCGAAACCAAAAACGAGTAAATGTCCGTGTGAGTCTGTGCAGGCGAAATGCTGCCCATCAGCTGAGAACTTGCAGTCATAGATCGCCCCGTGGCCCTGGCCCTCGATCTGAAAAGACAACTCTAACATCAAGGCAAAGCCAGTGAACAAAAAGAAATAAAACACTTCTAACCACTCCTGACTACTAGTTACCATGTTAAAGAAATTGCGGATCTTGACTCCTTTGCTCAGGTCCCAGATGTAGATGTTGCCGTCGTGGCCGGCGGACAGCATGATGCGGGGRTCGAAGGGGTGCGCCTCCAGCACAAACACCTCATCGTCGTGTCCCTAAAACAAACTCTTTTATTAAAAAAAAAAAAACAACAACATAAAATGAGTCACACATTTAAAAAAAAGTCCACTTGAGTGACTCACAGACAAGACGTGCAGCAGCTGTCCAGATGCTGCGCTCCACACTTTGAGCAGGTAGTTCGACACCGCTGTGATAACGGTGCTGTCTGTGCGATCCCAGGCCACCATCGTAACCACCAGCTTGACTTTATCATCCCCGTTAGCGACGGTGCTCCTAACGCACGTCGTACAGAAGGAGAAAAACGCTGTTAAAGAAACATGGCGCTGTGAAACTGTTTGCCGTGCTGGGTTCTGCTCTCCTACCCGGGCAGCCTTGCAGTCACGTCTAACATAACGCTCTTCCACTCTTGCTGCTGATAACGCCAGATCCTGACTGTGCCGTCTCGGCTGCCGCTCACAAACCTCAGGCTGGGAACACAGTAAACTGTCAGATACTTGTAAACAACACAAAAAAAGGATTTTGGGTCTCACCTGTCGCTGTTATTGCTAAACTGGACGACCACAACTTTATCCTAAAAGGTTAGCAGACAGAAACGATTATTAAACTGGTAAACCGTAAAAAGATGATTTTTAGACAAAGTCAACCAAAAGTGATGACCGTGCTTTTGCTTCTTACCGTGTGAGCATCCATTTCTGAGACTTTCATTGGATTTTCGGCACCGAGGTAATAAACTCTGATCATATGATCTGTGCTACCAGTGGCCATAAACATACCACCTGTAAGATGTGGGAATGAGTCCATTAAGACAATACACACAGTGAATCATTTCATTTCATCGTTTAAGTAGAAATGAGACAAAAACATTTTATTTCCTGCAAGCATACATCACCTATTTGCATTMCCAGGCAATGAAATGATACCGTGTTATGTACCACTGTAAATCTGGCCAATAAAATGCGACTAAATAAACTCACCACTACTGAAGGAGGAAGTGGAGACTTGGACTCCTGGGCGTGAACGCTCAACAAACTTGACAGGTTGTTCACTGAGGAAGGAAACAAAAAAAAAATCTGTGGTTATTTTTCTGAAATAGAAGTACTTAAAAGCTYGTAAATTTACAAGAGATGCATCGATACATACTCAAACTTCAGACTGAGGGAATGCCACTTCCAGAAACACACCATGCCGTCTGCACCCGTCGAGGCGAGGTACCGCGTCGTCCCTTTGGCTGCAGGACAAAACTGGGACGAGACACAAAGAATCAAAGGGAAATTATTTTAATGTTAAAACCTAAAGTCAGCTTTATGTGTACTAATACACCCTAAAAACAGTTTCTGAGACTAAAGAAGAAACACTTGCTAATGCTTTTCCTTTCCAGAATGAGTCACCTGTACGGATGTGATGGAGGATGCGTGAGCCTGCAGAACGGCGACGGGTGCACAGGTGCGCAGACACCACACTCTGATGATTTTGTCGCAGCTGGCTGAGGCAAGGAGGCTGTTCTCGTAGTTCACAGTCATGTCGCAGATCTCCGCCGCGTGGCCGCGCAGCGTTGCCAGGAGTCGGCCGTCATCTGTGGCCCAGATTTTCACAAGGCAGTCGTCTGAACCCTAATATGAGACGAAGAGATCGTTCCAGCAGGATGTACCACTGACTTCAGCTCAATGTGTTTAAGAWGCAAACAGAGACTTGTTTGATGAAACCGAATCAACTCACTGTAAATATCCGCCGACCTGTGCGGTCAAAGGCTACACAGTAGACTGAGGAGAGGTGGCCGAGGATACGTTTGTGTATCTTCATGTATTGGTAGGAGGAAGATGGCAGGGCCTGGCTAAAACGAGCCGTACCCGTGGCCTGGCGAGCACCCATGATGGACACTTGATAAAGACACCACAGTGATTAACAGAGAATACACAATAATAATAATAATAATAATAATAATAATAATAATAATAATCCTGATGTTTGTGTTTTTTAAGTGCATCAGTCTCCACTTTAGTTTTGTCTTTTGTTGGTTCAGAAATCTTGTTATTTGATCAATTGTAAATGCACAAAACTAACCCCCTTTCAAAGAGAGGAGCTGCTTCCTTATAACAACCCTTTAAAACAAGGCAAACTTGTTGCAAGTTAAATTAAAGACTTTTTAAGACTTCTGTAATGCCACCTGAAATTAAGATCAACTTCACAATAAACTGAAAAAGAAAAAAAAGGTTAGTGACGACTTTATCCAATTATTTATTTTAACACTGAACAACTAGCTGCGAGAGGAATTCAGTATTTTTTTTAAATTATGTAATGATTTTTTGAATATTATTTTAATATTTGAGACTAATTAGAATCATCCTTACAATATGCTAACATTTTAAGAKCTCTGAAAGACTGATTTAAGACTTTTTTATTGTTACTGTATTGTGGCTTCATTTTTGTCACATGAATCACACAATGGAGCATGTTATATGTTCATCGTTGATAGTGTTTTTTGATTTTTTTATTTGTTTTGGGACCAGCTAATTTTTTTTATCACATTGTAAAGCATWACATTTCAGAATCAAAAGTATTTTATTTTTTACCATGACTAAAAAAAGTCACAGGAACTATTAGTCAAATAAAGAAAACTAAAAATTCACATACCAACATTAAGAACATTTCCATTGTTGATTGGTGGTTCAGGCGGACGTCCTCGGTGGAGAGCAACCACAGCTGAGCCACAGCATACTTTGTGGGTACAACCTAAGTTACATGAACAGTGGTGGTCTGAGGACTGTATACAAAAACAGAAGAGAAACCAACAGAAGTGTGTGTATGCGAGATCACTGCTTACTTTTGGTGGTGCGAAGCAAAGACTGTCTTCCCAGCCCCAGGAGGGTTTGGACTCCGGGAACACTAGGTGGGATCTCCTTCTCTATCAGTGGACCTATCCGCTGACAAACTCGAAGCAGATAATCTGCAGGAATGTGCTGGTTCAAAATCACCTGGATAAGAAGATGAAAATTGTTACAAAGTAGAACCAACAAAGAATTTAATAACAAAAGAATTTAGTTTAATAACCAAAACTTTTTTAGTGGTCAGAAAAGGCAGGTCCTATAGCATGGTTGCGTAAACATAAATACTTACTTGTTTTTCTTTCTTTTCTTTAAATCAGATTATGTTTAGTTTTTCAAGTGAAACCACTCAACATTATTATTTCCCTGGCTTTACAAAATACTGTGTGTTCTTCAATTTTTCACTAAAGATCAAATTAGAATGTTTCCAATCAGATATGTAATATTTTATGACCGCATRTCATTACACAAATACAGATTTGTTCAAATGAATAGTTTTGAATCCACAAAAACTATAATTATGATTTTTTTAAGATGAAGTTGCAAACATTTCCTCACAAAAAACWGTTTAATAAACACAATATTCATGCAGTTTTAAAGACTAAGTAGAGTAAACATTTTCTAGTACAAACAAAATATATAAATTTAAAGTTATTCAGAGGGATTGAAAGTGTGCGGGAAAAGAGGCGGGTTAAAAAAAAGCCTAAGCGAATCAAAAAAGGTTTTTTACGACACTTCCGGGTTGATCAAAAACAAAACAGTGATTTCATTGGTTACAAAGGAAGATGGACAAGTTTTACTAACGGGTTCAGCCAATAGGAATCTACCCCCGTCTCCACTCTACCAGCCTACTAGCCCACACAATAGCGTAGCCAGTATTTAGTTATTTATCATCAGGCCTATACTGAAATCAATATTTAATACTTTTTAATTAACACGAATAAACTTCTACTGATATTTGTTTTAGAGTTTGTTAGTTTATTAAAAAATCTCGAATCCGCTTAAAGACAATGTCAATAAAAAATATAAAACTGTAATTATTTTATGAAAAAGTAATAAATATGACCAATGACACTCACCCAGTCTTGAAAGGTCCGTTTGTATTTCTCCCCGTCCCAAGTCCATCGTTGCGGGATCAACTAAATTTAAAAAACGATTAGACGATCAGAAAACAACACAAAGCTATTAGCTTCGACTCGACAATTGAAGCGCTTTTTTAACGCCAGTCTAAAATCACTTTGAAGTTTTTTTTTCTACAGGCACAAGAGGTAAATGGGCGCCTCACAAGACCGCATATAAGAAACACAGAAACCGAACTTTACCTCATACTCTTCCAGCTCCTCCACCAGAATCTAACAAGCAGAAACACAGTTAGCATTAGGCTAACAGGGACGCTTAATTAGAAATTTATTGAGCAACGTGAAATATTATTGTGACCGCTACCTGAGCTGATTTTTTACAGGGTCCAGACTGAAGAAATCTGGCAATGAGGTAATACAATTCTGAAAAGAAACAGCTTGTTTATTAGCTTGCTAATATCGCTACTGAACCGAGCTAACAGTGGCTATCTTCGGGCTTAAATACAAAAATACACTCTGCAAATGAAAATATATTTATACCCTGTTAAAAACAATTAGTCAGCACTCACCAGCCTCGGTTTGTGAACACTGTTGTCGTGCCATCACTTAAGACGGACGACATGAAGCCAAATTTCTGTTTTAGCTTGCTCGTTAGCCGCCGGCTAGCTAAGAGTAGCTAACACGGCTAGTGAATGGCCTCCTCCTATCTGATCCCACAGAACCCAGAGCTTTGTTTAGCGCCCTCCAGTGACGCTTTCTTTAACATTCTTTCTTTTTTTTTTTATTGAAATGAAAATCTACATTAATTTTAATTTAACACCTATTGTAGTTTATTCCTATTCAGGTTTCAAATTGTAGATAAATTATAGAAATTCGCTTCTACTGTATTGTATAAGTCAGCGTTTTTTAATTATTAATAAACAATGTTTTGTTTTGCCAAGTTCTTCATGTTTTCTTACATTCTTGGTTTACATGTTTATATTGTAGTTCTTTTCAAAAGTCTTAAACCACTTCCTATTTTTTTTAAATGATTTGCATCCAGTGAGCCAGACTTTGTATCAGTGATTAAAACAAAATGAACATGTTAGCTCAAAAAAAAAAAAAAGCCATAGAAAAAGTAAAAAAAAAAATGGGCATGACTTTCAATTAGAAACTAATGGTAATAAAGAGACAGAAGTTGTAATATTGTTTTTTTTCTTGAATTTTAAGCATGTTTTACTGTTGTCCAGAAAGGAAGTGCACAGCAGCCTGGTCATATGGCTGCACAGCAGACTGAACATGTTTACTCTCTTCAGAGGACATAAAAAGGAAATCCTCTTGAATGACAAGAAGAGCTGTAGTTTGTTCAGTATTGTTTCTCATGCGATTAGGCAGCTTATTGTTATACATTTACTGCATAAAGCTTTAACAAAAATTATTMTGAGTGTAATTTTTTAATCCTAAATCTAAAAATATATATATATATATTTGTTAGGGATCAGTCTGAAACCTGATTTTTTTTTATTGTGTTAAATGTGTGCAGCCCTGGGCTGCTGCTTCTCTTAAGTGGAGATTTGTTTGTTAATGGTTTAGTTTTGAGGTGGCTTCACCCCGAGATGCTTCACCATGTAATTGACATCTTTTCTTTGCAACCCATGAGGTCAAGGAGTTCTCTTTCATGATGGTTTCAAAGCTGAAGAAAACGCCAAAACGTTATGTTCTATCCTTTTTTATGAGTTGTTGTTCGCAAGCAATTTTTTAAATAAATGTCCTATCTTACAGAAAACTTCTTTCTGGTTCCTTGTTGAATTTCTCAAATGTTTTTATTGTGTCATGTTCCTGTGGTCTTAGGATCCTTTTATTAAATATGGTAAGATTATGCTTTGTACAAGCTGCTGGTGTTGAAAGTGCTTAAAGAGAGTTTTAATTTGCTTATATTATTATAACTTAGTTATATGTCGACACAACATCTCTTGAGTTTAGGAACCTTTTTATGGCTCAATGATTCAAACGTCAGAGTTAAGCGGCTTAGCAAACAGTTTTTCACTAAAACTAATCAGGTGCCGCACTAAGGTCAAACATATTTTGTTTTGTTTTGTCTTASAAATGTAGTTTACCATCCCTGATACCTAAAAAAAATCTTATCAGTTTGTATATGAACAGCTTTATTTTTGTGGGGAGCAAATGAAGGTTCAGTTTGTTTTTGTCTTCTGAATTTGTCACTTGTTTATATTATTTTTATTTGATAAAATAGTCTTTTGGTAAAAAAAAAAACTTACTCAACATCTGCATGATGTAAAGAGATGGATTATTGTGGTTCAGCTGTAAGGAGTAACTGAGTGCACATTTTTTTATTCCTCCTTGGAATACTGTGGTACATTATCATTCATAAAAATAAATGTGAATATTGTGTGCTCATTAAAAAAATGAAATGGTGTGYAACATCTGTTTGACTCAAAGGCTTTCATATTTTTTGGGAGGGAAAGTGGTTTTAGATATTTTATAGAGAGCACAACAGCTGAAGTTAATCAACCTAAATAAAAGATGAAACCCACTTGATTTGCTATGAATGTGAGCTTCAAATAAACAAATCTGATGTTTTGAAGTTTCTAAACCCTTAAACTTCAGTTCTACTTGGAAACAATTTTTTTAACTTGGGTCTGAGACATTCAAGGAAAGTAATCACACATCATCCAGATGTTTTACTTTGTCTTGGATTCCTTACCTAACATGGAAACATCACAAAGCACGTTCAGTTTACCACTTAAAATACAGCCTGTTTGCTAAATTATAACATGTGAAAAGTGTTGTTTAAGGTTGGGCATATTTAACTTCTCATTAAGTTTGAGGCATGCGAACAATCAGGGTCACGTCATGTTCACATCTGTGCACTCAGCAAAAATATCGCTCTGGCAGCCTGAGAAGTTTTGTGTTGTATTTTGTGGAAACGTTTGTTTAAACTCTCATCTGGAACTGRTCTTTTTGCCATGTCATCAGACAAATTTGTTTCTTGTTTATCAATAAAAAAAACAAACAAAAAAGGTTTTAGAGTCCAGACATTTTAGGGTAATTAAATTCATGTTTAGTGCAGAAAAAAAAGTCAACAAACAGAGCTGACTAATTTGTTGCCTCCAAAATTTTAAACAAATGTGCAGTTTGGTAATGCTCACAATGAGTATTGTAGGTTAGTCTCAGCAACAACCACATCAGGTTGTAAATTAGGATTATTCAACTGGTGGCTCACATGCCACATCTGGCTCATGTGTGACTTCAGTCCAGTCTGCCAATAATTAAAACAAAAAAGTGTTTTAAAGACCCTTTTGACCTTGAAGAAAGAGCACCACTAGAATTAAGATACCTTGCATATCCTGAAGTACTGTAAATACATAAATAAAAATACATTTTGTTTCTTTTTCCTCCATTGTTTAATATAAAATATATTTTAAATAAATTTTAAATGCAAGTTTTAATGTAGCAAAATCAACAAATTTAAAATTAAAAGGCAAGAGATCACAATACTTGTTCTTTTATGTAATATTTAGAGATTTGCTTTGAYTGTGGCAGCCATCTTGAATTGATTTGATGAAACCTTTATTGTCATTGTACAGAGCACAACGAAATTAYATTTTGATCTCAGAAAAAGGTAAATAATTTGTAGATGAACAGCCAAAGATTATTTTGTGCCGCTTAATTTTCATCAAAATAGTGCTTCCTGMAATATCTTGGTTGCGTCAAAACACCATCGCTCGCCTGTCGACAGGGGGCGCTATAAACTACAGATGTGTTTATTACATTTCCATTATTGACCTGAAGGGGGCGCTTCAGCGTCTGTGACCATAAGGAGTTTATTATTCAAGTTTATGCTGTGATAACCAGAGCAAATTAGTTCAAACACAATGTCTGGTTTTAATTAGATAACTTGTTGAATTTTGCACAACTAGGTTTACTTTTTTGTCCATTTTTATGAAAGTGTGTTTTATTTTGAAGGAAGCGACACCAACTTTATTTAGTCCAGTAGGCGGGTCTCCAGTGCGCCGCGGAGCTGCGCTTCATTCAGCCTCTGGTTTCTCTCCTGCGGACAGCAGCAGGAGGAGCCCGGTGTCGGTCAGCTSCACGGCTTTCAGTCCGGTGAACGGTGTAAAATGTGAGGTGTGGACCGGGTCAGGAGCTCCCCGCCTCTCCACGGACATACGGGCAGTGTTGAACGTCTCGTCAGCAGCGCTGCTTCATCTCCGGGCAACTTTTGGGATTGTAGGACATTTGTTTTCTTCCCATTAAAGCCCAGTCTTCTGACCCGTTTATTCCAGTGGATAATAAGGTAGGTTCTTCCAGCTTCTCTGTTTGACCACATCTAATGACATTAGCAGAGTTGTAAAGTAACTAAGTACAAATACTTCTTTACTTAAGTAGAATTTTTGGGTATCTGTACTTGAGTAATTATTTTTCAGCCTACTTTTTACTTTTTCTTACATTTTCACACAATTATCACTTTCTACTCCTTACATTTAAAAAAAGGCAAGAAGAAAGTCGTTACTTTTATTTCATTTATGCTTGTTTTCATTCCAGCTTATAAAAAATAAATACTATCCATATAAATTGGGCTTCCTAGATAGAGTGAATTTAATTGTGGTTGAATGAGAAGTATAAATATGTAAAATTTTGATACCGTTTTAGTTTTACACAAACAAATCATGTCACACTTCAACAGGATATAATCATTCAAATAAAAGAACTGTACTTAAGAAGTATTTGTATTTCATGAATTATATTACATTTGGCTGCAGCCCTCAGATAGATTTTCATTTAGGAGAAAAGCTTTGTGCAGCCTTGATATATAAACTGAAACAGCTGGACTAGTGCATCCTAAATTTAACAAATTAATTATTTTAATACAATATAGTCATTTCTGCATTTTTGGGGAGGTCACCTCCTAATAAATGTCATTACGTAAAATCTAACTGCTCATTTTAAATCAATACTTTTGCTTTTAATGCTTAAATATCAGATACTTTAAGACTTTTACTCAAGTAATATTCCTAAAGGAGACTAACTTTTACCAAAGTAGTTTTTTTGGTAATCACGTGTCACTTTGTGGTACTTTATACAACACTGGACATTTGTTGCTGTTACAGTTTTAAAGTTAATAAGCATCTGTGATTGGAATGACTGCTCATCATTTGTCAATTTTCWTGCTCCTTTTGCCCAGTTAAAGCTATAGATATTTATATCCTGAATATACTGTAAGTCAGTACTGACTGAGAGCATGTTAACTGTATCTTAACAGGATGTTTTTTCCCCTCTCCGCTGGTCTTAGCATTGTGAGAAGTTTAAAGGTCGACCCCATTACTGCAGTGTTGTGACTGCTGTATAATGAAGCTTAGTGTGAGTTGTTGTCACACAGCCACCTGGAAACCTGCTGTTGCTTTTGGCCAAGACTCATTCTCATCATCGCAGTCCTCATTTCAACCTTCAGGCATTTTGTAAAGACAGAATGAGACATGTTTAACTGGTAATACTCAGGCACTAGTCCTCGTCTATAACAGAGATGTGACTGGAGAATCCCAATAGGAGCTAAAGGACACTGACTTTTGACATGCATGGAGAGAGAGGAATGTTTTTACTGAAATTTGTTGAGGAATGAATTGTTAGATAGGTTAAAATTGAGACAAAACAAGCAGGGAAGAACCTAAAATCAGCAACACAGCAGCTAAAATTTAAAGCCAACAAAATTGTATCTAAAGGCTAAAATTAGCAAAATTGTTACTAAAATCTTGAATAATGCAAATCTAATAGCTAAAATCTAGCTTAAAGCTTGAATTAGCTAAATTAATAGTTAAAAACCTAGTAGCTAAAATGAGCAAAACCAAAGCTAAAATCTAGAATTAGCAAAACCATATCTAAATTTAGCAAAACTAGCCAATATGTAATATTAT
>NW_013952439.1:1581590-1592584 GCF_001266775.1 Austrofundulus limnaeus
TGCATATAGTATATAATAATATTTGTCTAAGACAAATAGAGAAAGTATACTGAAGCAGATTTAAGAGAATAAGTTTTTATTGGAATCAAAGATCCTAATGTATTTCTATAGGCAATATGTTTGTAAATAAAGTTAAGTAGTTCAAAAAGTACAATTAAGTAATAACATTACATACACTCAGTCCAGCTGAATGTTTTGATTTATCAACGGTATAAAGAGCACAAAGTATTTGAAAGTAGTTTGATGACAATAGAATATTTTGAAGTAATTATAAACAAAAAATAAAAGCCAGCTGTGTTGAAAATTACCATTTTGATCAGCTTGTTCTCATAATTCATATCCACATGGATTGTGGTCCTTAAAACATCCATTTTTCTCCAGTCTTGATGCCTCAGTAGGGCTTTGGCCCAGAGAGAGACATGAATAGTGATGAGGATGTGTGCTGACAGCTGAGCAGAACTGGACGGTCTGCTCTATGACTGAACCGAGGTGTTCGCTGCACCATATGTTCCTGTTTACATCATGCTGATTAACATTTGGGCCAACCTCATGACTCATGCTAACTCTGTGGTTCTCAGATCATTTTTTAAGACCTGTTACTAAATAGGGCAATCAGAGTTTGCATATCGGGTTAGTTAAAAATATGCTTTCCTCTTTGGCATGGGGTACTCCATATAGAAGTAGAAATTGGTGGTAAATCAGATGACCACTAGTGCCAGCTTCAACTCTGTATAAACCAGAGCCAGAGGGCAATAGATAGTTTAAAATAGAGCAAACACTTCATTAAATCTGTGCAGTTGCTCAGCTTCTTTTGAGTCCCTGTGGATATTTAACTAAATCTCATTTTGAACATTGGATGCACACAGGTTGTGTAAGAGCTTATAAACAATACATTGTTTTATTTAAAAAACTGTCACATAATTATGACAAATTAGTTTATTTGGCTTTATTTGATACAATTTTTGTTACTCTGTCTTACTTTATTATATAAGTAGAACAAACACAAATAAATGATTGCATTTTAGCTGCACTTTGCAAAAGGTTTGAGAATTCTTTGGCTGTGATCATGTTTTTGCTTCAGCGGTGCTGTGTGCAGATTTTTGACTCCTCTCTGCTAGAACTGTGCTGAAGGTTAGTTAACTGATGACACACAGCCTCGTCTCTGATGTTACAGAGCATGTTGCGGGGAAAGTAGGTTACTGGGCCATGTCCTGCAAGCTTAAACTGAACGCTCGTCTGAATATTGCTAGATCTGCTTAGTGTGACTCGGCATGCACAAATGGTGAAGGTCTGCACAGCAGCTGCAGGGATCATAGCTGTGCTCTGCCTCTTTAAGAAAACAGAGCGCCACTCCACACACAATGAATGTTGAATGCTCAAACTCTATAGATTGATGTCAAACTCTCATGAAATCAAGTGAAATCTGACAACAGGTTGACTAATGTTTACTTACTTCACTTCAGCGTCAGGGATTATGGATTATTAAATATGTGCAGATCTTTCGATATGTTCCATGAAAGAGAGGGAAAAAAACAGATTATCTTGAAGCCTAAATGACTGTGGCTTATTTTAGACTAATGAACATAAAATTACGATATTATGCATAATAAAGAGTGCACAAAACATGTCAGAAAACTAATAATCACAGGCTGTTGACCAACAATTAGCATCCATGCTAACTTAACATTGAAAATGCCATAGAAAAGCTAATGGGATTAGCATGGTGTACCGTTTATCACTGGAAATTTATGCATAAATCAAATGTTTAAAACTATTACAGTCATGTTGTGATATCCATCCATCCATCCATCCATCCAGCCAGCCATCCATCCATCCATCCATCCATCCATCCATCCATCCAGCCATCCATCCATCCATCCATCCATCCATCCATCCATCCATCCATCCATGACAATAGGTATTTTTTTCTTATTTGTCATCATTTAATAACTCCTCTTTAGGTCAGGTCTGCTTCTTGACCAAAGGCCCCCCTCGAGGTTTGTTTTGTATCTCGGTCCTGGTGAAAAAAAACAAAGGCTCCAATAAGCCAGATGGGCCGGCGTGTTGTTGTTGAAAGCTGTAGTAGTCTTGTTGCGTTCAAGTGTTGCGTCAGCTTCCCATAAACCAACTGCTTTGCTATGTCAAGCTTTCTCGCACCATCACACCTCCTCCTCCGTGCTTCACAGTGGGGACCACACGTTCAGACACCGTCTGTTCATCCTCTCTGCATTTGACCAAAAACACAAGGGCTGAAATCAGGAAATAAGAACATATTTGGACACTTTGAAACCAAAGTCTGGACTGTCTGGTGCAATATTTTCACATTATTTTCCTAAAATGGTCTCACTCTGTAGTGGTTTCTTTGCCATGCGGTCCTGATAAATATGACCCCTCACAGCAGCTGATGTGCACTGATACAAACCTGAATCTGTAAGGCTGTTAGACTTTACATTCTGCAGCATAGGGAACCCATGGGCATCTTTTAAGTGCAGAATGTTTAACTGAGATAAGATTAGCCTAAAATTAGTTGGTAATTAATTTTTGAACCTTTCAATAGCATCTAATGAATGAGCCAAAGCTTTTTGTGGACTATTATTTTTCTGCCTATTTCATTTAAACGTTTAAATAACAAAATAATAGCCTTTATTCTTGCTTTGGTAAATGCTGTTTAAGAGTTCAAATGTTCAGTTTAACATCTACAGAAATACAATGCACTTGTTGTAAATGAACAGACTGTTATCTAAGCTTTCCTACAACAGTGAAGTCATTTAGCTTCTTACACAACAATATTTCAATAAACAGTGTCACTTTTCTTCGTGGGCTATATTTAGACTAATGCTAAGGGCCTAAAGTGTTTGGCACTGCAGGGGTAATTCTTCTCAGCGTGAAGCGGGGTCCACCTGATTAAACACAATGTATGCTGTTATTTGAAAATCAAAGACAATTATATGCTTAATAAAATGAACATTTTGTCCTTGAATGGGCTCATTAAGATCGATGTGTGATCAGATAATGAGCTGAGTTATATTTAGGAGAAGAGTGGGCATTTTTTGAGTTTTAACTTCTGAATATCTACATAAATAAAAGCCAGACTRTGGCTTTGTTTGAACATTTAAAGCCACCAGAAAAGGGAAGAGATAGGGATCCTGATTGTTTGCTTCAAACAAGGATGTTTCCTTTCTGGACCGTGATGTACTCTGTGGATTCCTGCTTTGTGGAACAGTTTGTTTCCTTGGACCACCTGGACTATGTTGCACATGACTGTTGAGAGATTATGACTGGTATTCAGATCACACTCTTAACCTTGAAACTATGACAGACAAAATGTTCAGCTGTRGTTATATAACTCCTTCCACCAGCGTCATCATCCTCGCGGCTGATGCTGATCCCTTTACTCCAGAGCACAAAGTAATTGTCATCAGTAGCTTCTGGCTCAGATCCACTTTCACCATAATTAGGATTTTTCGCTTTTTGTAAGGTTCGTAATGTTAAGTGGATTTTATCGCTCTGTTTTTTCTTTTTCTTTAGTTTTGGGGCATTGAGTAATAATGCAGAACGTTTCAGTGGTTTTGAAATGAYACACAAGGATTTTTACTAAGCAAGATTTTAGTTGCTGAGCAGAATTCTTTGTTTTTTATGTAGTTTAATTTTTTTTTAAGAAAGTTAGATCAGTTGTGGTGGATTGCTCAGAACAGCGTTTCTTATTTATCTTTTCCGATTTTGTGTGCATGTGTTCAATAATGCTGTTTAAACACAAGGTACTCCTAAGATTTAGGCGTGGCTACAGTTTGAGTTTCAGATAAAAGAAGAAGAAAAAAAAGACGACACATTGTATACAGTCGACGTGAGTGACCTAGATGTGATTCAGCTCTTTTAGTTCAGGGTGTTGTCTGTATATACGTACGTATTACCACGCTGTTTGCTTTTAAGGAGTCAAATGCATCACAGGAGCATGTCAGACCAGATGCTGAATAGAGCACTCCCRCATGGCTAAGTCATCTGCAGTCTGTCACGTCAGGAGACAAAACGTTTGATGATGGATGGACCAGGAGGYGCACACACCACTACAGTCCTTTTTATTCTCATGCAACATCAAGAGTGACCTTTATTACTAGTTTCCTGCTCAGGTCAGATTTCCCACACGCCTAAAGGTTTCTGAGATTTCAAACCCAGCGTCTATTCCTGTGGCTCCCCTTGGTTTGTGATAACGTTTACACATCTGCAGGGAGGCCTTGTCTCGTCGTCTGAGAGGTTACAGAACAGGAGCTTTTGTACAGAACTGAAAGTGAGTCTGCCCAAGGCCATTTGAGCTGAGTGAATAAATCTTGAATTTTCTTTACAGTGAAGCAGGATTTCTGCACTTCCCTATTCAGCTGAAGCTGTTTAACTTTTTGGCTCTGTTGTAGTGCACATTGTTCAGACGTAGAGCATAACAATGTGAAAGTTGTGTGATTGCTGTTTTTCAGCAGTTTTGTCTTTAAAAAGCTTTAAACTTGTAATCAGGTAGACACCTTCTGTGTTAGAGTGTAAGTATTTTCTGTTTCTAGTGACTGAAATGCAGAGCCGGCTCTTGGCATAGGCGAACTAGGCGGTCGCCTAGAGCGCCATCTGCTGGAGGGGGTGCCAAACTGCAGAAGAAAAAAAGTCATTATTTGTAATCCCTGGTTGTAACTCTGCTCAGCGCCCCTTTCAGTTAGCTTTGACTTCCATCCATCCATCCATCCATCCATCCATCCATCCATCCATTTTCTTCCGCCTATCCGAAGTTGGGTCACGGGGGCAGCAGCCTCAGAAGGGAGTCCCAGACCTCCCTCTCCCCAGCCACTTCTTCCAGCTCCTCCGGGGGAACTCCAAGGCGTTCCCAGGCCAGCCGAGAGACATAGTCCCTCCAGTGTGTCCTGGGTCTTCCTCGGGGCCTCCTCCCAGTGGGACGTGCCCGGAACACCTCACCAGGGAGGCGTCCAGGAGGCATCCTTACCAGATGCCCGAGCCACCTCAACTGGCTCCTCTCGACGTGGAGGAGCAGCGGCTCTACTCTGAGTCCCTCCTGGATGACCGAGCTTCTCACCCTATCCCTAAGGGAGAGCCCAGCCACCCTGCGGAGGGAACCCATTTCGGCCGCTTATATCCGGGACCTCGTTCTTTCGGTCATGACCCAAAGCTCATGACCATAGATGAGAGTAGGGMCGTAGATCGACAGGTAAATCGWGAGCTTCGCTTTTTGACTCAGCTCTCYCTTCACCACGACGGACCGGTACAACGCCCGCTTTGAAACATGACGTGAAAGCACCTGTTGCAAAACAGGAGGAAAGGAGAGCGGAAAAAGTTCAAAACTTATTTCTAGAGGCAGAACAGGTTGGAAGATGGCTATTTAATGTTTTTATTGTTTTTTAAATCATCACAGGCTCTGACATGTTAGATAAATTTGAAAATGAGGTTTTGAAAAAATCCGTAAGACTTGAAAAAATCCGTGAGATTGYTCTATACGTCCATATACCTGCAAAATGACGTAAAATCCTTATAACTTACAGAGAATCCATACAAGTTGACATGTATGCTATTTATTTGCTTTCAGGGAAAGCAAATAAATCTAAGTTTACCACAGTACTTTACACTGTCAAACTTGTTTTTATGGGTTCAAATTGGTGGGTTGGGGGGTGCACTTCAACTCGCCTAGAGCACCAAAATGGCTAGAGCCAGCACTGCTGAAATTATTGTTCTGAATGACAAACCTACAGCAGTGGTTCACAACTGTAGGTTTGTCTACAGCCTGAAAAGTCCACTGTGTGTCTCGGCACAAGTTTTTCAAGATATATGATAATTAACTTATTTTAAGATAGTTCTAGGGTCAAGCCTCCTCCTTTTCTGTGCACATTATCACACAACACACCTCTGACCTTCCCCTTCAGAGAAAGCGTGCCCTCACTAAGCACAAATGATCATTTTTAGAGCAACAGTTTGATACTTTGTCTTTTCCCATTTGGCAACCCTGCATCCATGCACACRTTAATGCACTCTTTCTACTTTGTAATTATAAGATTCATACTTCTGTCCTTCCTTTTCAGATTAAGTAACTCAACTAAGCAGACTTCTGGTGATATTGCCTTTGAAGAACAAACACTGAAAACATTGGATAACAATAACTCTTTATTACAAGCCGTTCTGTTATATTTGTAAAAACCTCAGTCTAACAAGTGAGAGGTTTGTGTTTTTGGTCTGAGAGCTTTGGAAAAATAAAAAGCAGTGTTTCATAATGAGGAAAATGAAACAGCGATAGATAGGAATGGAGACATAAGGTCATTTTTTCCATCGACTCTTTGCAGAAATCTATCCTGCGCTTAACTTTGTGACTCATTCTGGTTTTACAAAGAATCACTGTTGAGCCTAGAACTTTAGTAAAGTTCACATCAAATAAAACATATAACCTGTGATCTCATAAGACAGCAGCGAAAAGAAAGAGCTGCTTTGCCCTTTCCACCTCTGCCCTAGAATTATGACCCACATAATTTTCTCACACAGTGTCTTTATTCAATCTTTATTTAACTAGGATGTAGAGAGCGCCTCAGATTCAGTATCTGTCTTGCGAAAGAGTCCTTGCCAGGATTAGTCCCAACCCATATTACAGTTAACGCACTAAATATATATAAATATATATTTAAATATATTTATACATATATGTGTGGCGGGTGCTGTGTGAAAGTAATTACCAATTTAAATTCAAAAACCCTGTTTTAGAAAAATAAGATTGATTATAATAATTCCGCTGTAAAAGCTACCATAAGGCACGCAGACCCGCTTACAGATGAGGCTTTGAGACAATTTCACAATTTTAAGATTTTTTATTTGGTCCTGATAATAATTCAAAAATACTAGATTAAAACCTCACATTAAAAATCAGTTCAGGCTCGCTCAGGGAGGAGTGCAATTCAAAGGTAGTGTCCTAAAGAAARTAAAAACCCAGCAAAAGAACAAAGTAAATAAAAGAAAAATGTGCACCAAACCAAATTAGGAGTACCACCACCCAGAAAGTCCACCACCAACACCACGAGCTGGCCGTTCCTGTAAAAATAAAAGAAAGGCAGTTTAAAATTAAACARTAAAATATCAGTCAACACTCAAGCAGTAATAGTCCAGATTTCGAAAGTCCGTCCTTGCAGGAACCGATCCGTGNAACGTGATGTCAACCAGATGAGGGAGGGCCCTTTATATACAGGCAGCCAGCGCCACGACCAATCAGATGCAGGCACTTGTGTGGTGCGTTCAAAGCCCATAGGGCATACTGCCACATATGGATATATGGTCATAAAAATATCCGACAGCATGAGAAATTTAGGAATAAATGAAATATTTTCCATGTTCACCACAGATCAGACTGGTCAAAACATTTCACAGATTCATAAGTTTGCTTGAATATTAGGTTTTGGAGTCTGGCCCTCAAAGATTCAGGAGCCAGTTAATTGCATCTCTTCCCCSTGCAGCAGCCGCATTAACAGACAAAAAAACAGGCAGAAATAATTTGGGGCGARGCGATTCGTTTTAGAATTGTTGAAAGAATATAATTATGAGGAAATTTCCGAGCGGACCTTCTTATTGAAAGGATGTTTGTTTTATAGGTCTGCTTGAAAAGGACGAGGGCCACCCACAGTGGCTCTGTGCTGAATGTGTAACTGGAAGGCATCTTGGGGTGAAAGCCTCACCGGAGAGGAAGCTGTGTTAAATGTAAAGTGGGACAGAGCAAGATGTGTTGCACTCCCAACATTTTGAATTTTGTTTTAAATTACAACTTCTAGGAACTTGTTTGGCAGAAATTATGTTTTTCTTTGCACCGATTCAGAATAAAAAACAAGTAAAAGATATGAGTTTTGGGCTTTTTTTTYCCTTTCTCTTGTTGCCAGCAGCTGAAGATGTGTTAAACTACTAAGAGACAGGATTGTACTGGGAGTGTGAAGCTTCAGCTGTTACCAGAGGAGGATTAGTCTGCTGTTCAGTTGGACAGACAGTACTTGTGGGATTGTCCAACTGAGGGGCATTAATGAATGTTATTTTTTTTCCACATAAGTAAACTCAACAGAAGAACATGTCCCAATTATCTTTGTGCCGCGACTGAGCGACGGCTACATTTTTTAAAGGCTTTTCATCTACACTGAATTGCATTCTGCAAAATAACTTTGACTCTTGTGTAACATCAATTGTACTGACAGTTACATAAAAATGAGATTTGTTTTTCTGTAATAAGTGGATTTTTTTATTGTTGAAAAAAGAACATTAGCTGCTGATGTAGTTTTTTTGTCCTTCTGGGAGAAAACAAATCTCAAACATTTTTATTAGAAATCTAGAGTGTAGCAGCTTATAAGGATTAAAAAAGAAAATACAGGGTTTAAACGGATTTTTCTCCAGCATCTGTTTTTATTCATTGACATAATTTAAGGAAATTAGGTGACGTTAATTAATGACCTAGCATAGCTTTATTTTTTGCGTATATTTTGTTTATTTATTCTTTTTATTTAACTCATAAAAACAACAAAAAATCCATAAAAATATTACTGAATGAAAAAGGGTGCTTGCTCATCTTCCTCATTTCGTCAAGATCCTTGTCGTCTTCCTCAGCTTGAGAATTCACCAACACTTCACAGCAAAATGAAAGTTTTAGCTTTTTTTGACATGAAGCTGCCTACTTACTRTGGAAGCATCCTGTCAAAATAAAAGCCTTAATATGCAACCATTTAGTACAATAACTTGTGGTTTAGTCCCTGCACAACCCTTTTATTTAACCCTTTGATTTGTACACACTGACATTGTGATGACGATGCTCCAACGGTATATCATATATCTTTTAAAGGACATAATGTGTAAGCACTTAACAACTCTCAGCTACTACCACATCAAATTTTAGCTTCACATCTGTAAAACCGAGTTAGACATTTTTGTGTTGGCTGCAGGTGATTAACGTTCAATCCATCTTAAATTGGATTGACTCTAAAAACAAGTCGTGTAAATGTACAGTCGCTGTTAACATCCTGATGGTTTGATTAAATTTGTCCATAGATTCATGAGATATTTTGCTAACACTAAAGACAAACTCACACAGGGGCAAAAACATCATCGCCTTCAGTGATGGGCGAGAATCAAAGCACAAACCTTGAAARAAAATCTCCTCAACCTGAAGAAAATGGAAACCAGCAGCTTGATGGACGTGGCCGCCCTGGTTTGGGGTGGGGGGGTAGTAGAAGACACCGCACATTGTTACCATGGAAACACAGAGCGAACAGCCGTGCCAGTGTAACTAATGACAGCCACCGCTTCAGCAGCGGGGCCGCCATGACATCATCAATACCAGCACCACACATGGAGCTGGAGGCAAAATGGCTCCATAATATCTGAGTAATTAAACAAATAATCCCCCTTTTCACCCAGTGAAGGCAGAGTCATCTGAACGAAGGAGCCGAATTGTGAAAATAAATAAATAAAAACCCACACACAACAACGGCGAGCATTTATTATGTGCTGATGCCTACTTAGGAGCACAAAATGTCATCTCATTATCCAATAGCATGACCTACATAAAAGAGCAGAACTAATCTGCATGTAGGCGGATGGTGAATAATGCAGTGAAATGTGGGAGATCTTTATGAATCTTAGATGGCTCACACTTGTTGGTCTCTGGAACAGAAAACATTTTAATTGGGGGAAAATAATCAATACCAACAACTCATTAACTCTGTTTACCTTCCTATTGTTGTTTTTTGTCACTTCAGAGGTCATTCAAAGGTGGTTTTGTGATGGTTTACTACTAATTTTGGGACGACATCTGCAAATATGCGCCGCAACCCAAAGGAGACGAAATGCTCAGAGTGCCCTGACCCACAACGGCTCGTTGTTTGTATGATGTCAGGTGTGAATACACCCTAAAACTCTGTCTTGAAACTGTTCAAACTTGTTTTCTGTTCAACTTGTGAATAAAAAAAAATGATTTTCGTTACCTGTAAGTCACCAAATGTTTGATACCTCAAGCATTTGAGTCATCAAGCCTTCACCTGTATTGGCTTTTTTTACACAGAGCTGTTTCACATTTGAGCAATGGGAATGTTCTGTTCACATAAACCTGCAGAGGTTTACTGTGTAACTTAAGAAAAGCAGATGTGGGGAAGCATTTGGAGCATCCAAGACTCATAAATCGATCCAAAAAATGTCGCAAATTGAGATTATTTATTAGGAGTTCTTGATGGCTGCTTCTGTGTGAAAACAAATGCTACTAGTATTTCAGCATATCTACAGATTTAACTATTGAATGATAGCAACATATTGAATAACAAGAGCGACAGTCGGCACGTTTCTGTCATCCTTTGCAGAGAACGTTTTGCCTCATTTACTGATAATTAAGACAATTTTTTAGATGTTTGGTTGGAAAATGTCCACAAAAAGTCCAGAATAAATGCTGCAAACATTTGTCTCACATCCCACCTCTTCAGAACATCTGTATAAACTTGTGATTTAGTGATTTTGTAGCCACAATAATCATTATTGGTAATACACAAAAATGTAATGATTTACTAGGTAATAGTGATTTAATTTCATCAAACACCAAAAGTGCTGGCTAATATTGTAAAGCTGTTTTGTTGCACAAGTAAGTAAAAAAAACAGCAACATATTTTATCACAGCATCCAACCAAGCATTCATTAAAAAACAGCTGCAGTTTGAATCAGCTGTGGGGAAAATGTGGTTTGTTAAAGTAAGGTAGCTATATAAAGCTCCAGCTTACCCTGAAGTTCTTAAACATCTGGAGAGAAACTGTAATTATTAGTTGACCAGTGAGGTCTGACAAGAACCAGAAGCAACCAATGAACCACTATGGGTTTTATTTGATTTCTTCCAGTGATGAAACATTTCATTTGTAGTTTAACTGGTTTTATTGGAAAATTGCTGTGTTGTAAAATTTTTATGACCACATCCACAAAAAAAATATATTTAAAATATACACTATATACATATATCC
>NW_013952439.1:1593175-1603588 GCF_001266775.1 Austrofundulus limnaeus
CTATAGGATGATACTGAAGCAATTAGAAAACTCACTTAGGACTAATACAAAAATTCTTTGAACTGTCAATGTTTTTACTAGTGATTGTTTGTGTTGTGTTTTAATTGTGTAATTTTTATGTAAATGTATACTTTTTGCTGCCTCTTGGCCAGGACTCCCTTGAAAAAGAGGTTTTTAATCTCAATGGGACTTTCCTGGTTAAATAAAGGAAATAAATAATAAACAACTGGCTAAATGTTAAATATAAAATAATACAAAAATACTTATTAAATTACAAATAAAATAGTTTTACTCACTTTAGTTTYACTCAACAGGGAATTCCCACTGGAGGGGCATTCCTGTTTATATTTACGACTTATAAGTGGGAAATTCCCACTTCCCAGTACAACTGGGCCGCAGCAAAAGTAGCTGGTGAARTTCAGCAAAATGTAGATTTTTCACAGCAAAYTTYTCTGGCTGCYRGCTACTTTTGAACCATGTTACCTCCGTCTTGCGTTGGGTTGTCATTTGGATAATCTACATCTACATGCATTATGGGAGGTGCAGTTTATGGTCAATGATAGCCTTAAAGCAAGTATGCTTATTTGAAGACATTAATGCATGTTTAAAGCTCTCGTGGGCCACATTTCCTTGTGGTTTAGTTTATTTAATCATGTTGTTTTTGACACATTGTTTTACTTGCTGTCATTCATCATTGAACCAAATAAGAGCTCATATTATTTGAAGTGGCATTGTAGCGAATGCTTACAGTCATAGTTCACACCAGAATGTAGGGTCTTATTGTGAAGGTGAGGAAACCTATTTGTTCAAACCGAAGCACTATCTATAACAGGTAAGATATTAACTGTTCTTAACCTTTTCACAGAACCCCACTTTAAAAGCTCTGAACTATAACTTTAATGCTTCGTATCATGGACTCAAAGTGTGTTAGTACTTTCATGATATGGGAACTCTTCAGTCAGACGACAGGTCTTCATAAAGCAGCATGTTAAAATCCAGAAGTAGAGTTTTCAACACACAGCCCTGATGTCTGACCATTACAAACAAGGTATTGATCTGTTGCCAGAAACTCATCAGACAAAACTATGTTAATACTCAACAGAGGGAAGTGTAATGTGTGATAATGAGCTTATAATAAAAATAATAGCACACTGAACTACTTCAGTAAAATGATAAACAATAAACTTGTTGAACATTAAATCATTGTCACGATGACCATGCAAGACCTGCAGTCTCACACATAAGTTTTACTGTAACGTTTTTGGTTAATTTATTGTAGGTCAAAAATAGAAAAATGATCCAATCATCACTAGGTAACAATAAAGCCCTGGATGAGCTTCACAATCACAAGTATAAAAACAACTGCAAAATAAAATAAAAAAATCAGAAACGTGTAAAGTTATTTACTGACACGGCAAATTAACTCGTGGAAAAGTAATCATTGGGAGAGTTGGGCAAAATTTCGTGTTCAATTAACCATCAGAAAAACAATGAAATCAGTGTGATGTGATGACGTATTTCTGTGTGCGTCACTCCGTCACTATCAGGTGTGCTTGTAAGTCCAATGGTGGAAGGCAACTAATGCTAACACTAACCCAACGATCATCTGAAACACCGACATAAACCAGAGCACGAGAAAAGCCAGAAAATGCAAACAAAGGCCACAACGTTACATGCAAGTGCATATGTCATCTATTAGCTGTCATTTTATTTGTTATCGGCTAAATGCCACAATTAATCATGATCAATTTGTTAGCAAATTTTGCCCAACCCTAATCATTGGTTTTATTTTAAAACATTCAATATATGCTTAAAGCATACTGTTTATTAAAAAAGGAATGCATACCACCCGCCACCTTTCATGCAAGAGTTTTAGACTAAGGTCGTCTTATATCTGAGAAACATCAAAGCTGTTGTCGTTTTGATCAAACCTTGAAAATATTTCACACAAGCTGTTACGCTTCGAGCATATGTTCTGAATATTGTTAAAAAACCTCACAATTAAATTTGATTTACATATTTTTGTGTCACCGTTTAGTTCGATTTGATATTGCATTAAGTGCTTCAGTATCAATTTTATAATAATAAGTACACAAATCATTACAGTGATTGTGGATAATTTTTAGACATTTGTTTTCTTTCCCATATAAATAGAAATGGTATTCATTAACATTTTGGAGAAACAAAATATCTTCAAATAAAAAGCATTAGCACAATAAAAGTTGTGGATCKAATAGGATTTTCTGAATTGATGTTGAATTGAAAATATTGCACTGATCAATACCTAGTTAGAGCCATTTTTGTGCTGGTTAATGTTGATTAGCTSTGGTGGTTAGGTGACTACAAAAGGTAATTAGTTATTAATGTACAGTCAGTGATTCTTTTTTGAAAGTTTCAATTAAATCCCTCCAATTGTTCATTAAATATTTTGCTAAAAGTTACCCACACCGAGAAAAAAAACATCCTGCTTTATCATAAATCAAAATTTCCTCCTGTGTGAACTTTAAATGCTGCACAGTCATCCTACCAATCCTAATGATATAAAGCGAAAACTAAATCTGCCTATAATTGTGTCAATTAAACACTCAAGAGTTGTTTTACAGGCAGAAGTTGCCCTTCTTAACCCAAAGTAAACAGATTTTCTTAAAGGCTCTCAACCTTTGACTATCCACTTGTGTAATGATTACACASAGGCAAAATATTTGAATCCAATAAGTCATGCAGACAGTTGACCTACATTTGGGACTTCGTCAGAGAGAGAAAAACAAAACAACCAGGAAGTTGTTAAACACACACCTAGAGGAAATGCGTGGGGAAAACAAAAAAAAAAAAAAAAACGTCTTGTTTTGCTGATGGGCATGTTTCATACTGACCCTCTCGTGTGAATTAATGGTATCATCTTAAAAGCACTAAATAGACCAGTCTGCTTCAGCTTTAGAAGCAAGCTTTTTTAATGTGATATTTATAAATAAATAAAAAAAAACGTGAACCTTGCCTAACATTAGTGAGTCCTACTTTTGCCAGAGGACCCCCCTCCTCCTGAGACTGTACCATTCAGGGTTCCCGAGTTCATCATATGTGGGTTATTCGGTGCATATTTGAAGGCTGTTATTTACGCATAAAGCTTGTGTTTAAGATTACAACCTGGCCTCTTAATGCCTGTCAGCGCAGGTTCCTCTCGGCTGTTGTTACTCAGACCTCTGTCGTCGTTAGTATTGAGCTACCAGCTGACCTACTTTCTGTGCTCCCAGCCGCCCGGTCCTGTTTACGAGCCGCGACCAGCCGAGGATGTTGGACCACTCTGACATACCTGGAGCATTAAMCGAGCAGCTCGCGCGCACCCGGGGGATTTCTTATTTCATTTAAGAGTTGTGGATAAATCTGGAGCGTCACTGCGGACATCAGGAAGCACACCGGTGATTAATAACACCACGTTAATAACTTGTTGTGCAATTTAACGCAGTCGTTCAGCGCTAGTTGAGCTAAGCTAGTTTCATTTTTTTTCTTCTWATAAAACATGATGGGACCGATGATTAAACTTCAGACCGGGTTTTTATTTGTGGACACTCGTTCAGGTATGCTGTCACTTTGTCTTCACTTGTGTCCTCACTGCCGCTGTTTGTGATCAGCTCTCATAGTTGGTCGACTGCTTTATTAGTTGTTTTAGTGCTTCTTTTCATCCCAGCGCGTGTACTTTTCCTAGGAAGCTCAATATTCCGACATTTACCGAGAGCTCCTGAATGTTGCTTACTTGTTTTTAGCTGAAATCCCTGGTTATGGTGGAAATTACCTGTTTTTTAAATTACTTTTATGTCTCTGCTGACAATTATTGAAAGAAAGGTAAAAGTTACCAGAAACGTTCGGTCTGGTAGCTGTAAATGTACTGAGCTCCACTGTTTTCATGTTTATATTTTCTCATAAATATTTTTTAATATTATTTTTTGCTTAGCAGAGCACTCACTGTTTAAACACGCTCGGWTGAATATTTAAAATTCCACAGCATTCCTTCAAAGGATGCATAGTGCCCGCCAGCTTATGATGCCAGACTTTTATACTAAATTATTTTTAATTTAAGAGGGGACAGAATTAAAGATTTTTCGATCAAAGCGCGTTAATGGTGCGATCTCGCGAGAAATTACGAGATTTTGTGAGATTGTGCTCAGAGTTTGGGTTGAAGACAACCTATAACTACTACCACATTAAATTTTAGCTCAATATCACAGGCTTTTAACCAATTTTGTGCTTTGTAATGGAGTTTTTTAGTTTCTAATGCACTTGTTATTGGTTCAACTATTTTCCAGTGTTCAAAATAAGCGGTCAGCTCTGTTTTTTTTGGTCATTTACACCATTATTTTCAATTGACTTATATACAAAAGCGTCTATACTCAGCAGGACATATGTGTTTAGTTGATTATTTCTTTGTTGTAACAATGATTCTTGGCAATAAATCTTATACCAGGCACCTGTTTGGCAGCAGCTCAAAAGTGTCAATAGAAACTGCAGAAAAATAACCTTCTGCTCATCCMACAAGTGCATGTTCCTTAAATATGTGGCACCATTTATTGCCAAGAATCATTGTTACAACAAAAAGAATGATCCCACATTTCCTTACGTTTTGTGCTAAGTTTATAAATGAGTTTTATTAGTAAACTGTCATCTCTATCAGGAGATCTTTTGCAAACAGACTGAGAAGCAGACACAAAAACATAATAGCTGTTTCGCCTTGTGTGGTTGGTGATAATTATTAAACTATTTAACTTGCCAATTAGACTGTCGGGAATTTGTGATTCATTTACCTTCATTTTTGAAGCTTCCTGCTTCCTTATTAATCTGTGGGAACCTGACTTCTATCACATTCAYAAACGCTCTTAAACATGTTAGAGCTTAAAAACAGGCTATTTGAATTTATTTCCCAGTCTAAATCTATCCTGTGGGTATCTGTTGCTGCTCATGTGTTCTAATGAAACTAAATTCCTGGTTGAATTTTCAAATAAACATCATCAGGTAGTGATTAATGTTTGCTGTGYAGTTTGAGGGGAAAGCAACAACAGACCTGCAGTTAAACATTTTCTCATGGACCGAAACGAAAYGAGCTGGGGTCCAGTTAGTGTTTTACTGATGAGCCGGAGCCTTCGGGACAGGAGCACAGCTGTTGTTTGGGAGTCCAGACTCTGACGTTTCATCAGCGGTTATCTTCAGCTCGTCTCTCAACGTGTGAACAAGAAGAGCAGTGTTTTAGCTCTCGGACGGCTGCGGCCTGTTGTAGTTTTTCTGGAATGTTATGCAGGAATCTTCCTTTCATTCACAGCGTTTGACCTGATTTGATTTGCTGTGCGTTAAAACTTGTGTTACTGCGTTATTTCAGGATTGTAGCATTTACACAGAATGTTAAACAGCTTTATATAATTCACAGCTCTTTGACTCATCCAGTGGAAACATGGCAGATATATAACAGGCTGTGTTACGCCATGGTTAACATTTGATGTATTTTGAGCCTTCATTCTGCAGAACAGATTTCTGCTCATGTGTAGCAGAGGACCTGAATTATTTTATTTATTTGCAACATGCACGTCTGTGGTATTGCTGACTAACGCTGCACTGTTGTTTAACATATTAACTGCGGATAATGTTTACATCCTGGTTTTTAAAGTAATTAAAGCTTCAAATGTAAAAGTCTATACATTTATGACCATTTAGGGAAGGTTTTATTCAAATAAAGCCTTGTGTCTCTTGGCCAGACAGGTTTAAAGCACTTGAAATGCTAAAAGTTGTCGTATTTCTGGAGACATTTTGTTTTGTTTTTAAAAAATGTGCTTAAAAACCAAGTTTGATGTTTCTCACGGTTTGTTTACCATCTAAGTGATGACCCCACGGCTCGTATTTGAAGTGGCTCAACTTGTGGGGGAAACTTTGTTGCTTGATATCAATATACAGGGTGAGTCAAAAGTCTCAGGACACCCTTTTACTTCAGAAACAAAAGGAGAAAAATGACACCCATTACTTGCTGGGGTGTTTAGAGATGTAATTTTTCCTTTTGTTTCTGAAATAAAAGGGTGTCCTGAGACTTTTGACTCACCCCGTATTTCAAGCAGCAAACGGTTCTAACAGACACATATTTCCTCTTTTCACCTCATCTATGTTCTGCAAAGAACTCTACAGTCAGTTTTTTATTCAGACAAATTCACTTGGCGTCTGTTTTGTATTGAAAATGTCCGTAAAGCTCTCCTTTTTGTTTTCAGACTCCCATAAGCAGATTGGTGGCAGTGGGGAGTTTGGGGTCCTCCCCAAGGACAGTTTAACGTGGTGATCGATGCCCTTCCAATTACAAGACCTGCTTTACCACTGATTTACAGCAAAACGTGCTTCGTGATGCAGAGACTGGACAGTAATGAAGCATAAACTAAAACAATTGATAGAAAATAAAATCAAACATTTGTTTGGGCTGATCCAGCCAATTAAAAGTTAGTTAAATCCTGCTCTATTTTTAGAAACTCTGTCTGCAGAGATTTAAAATTTACTCAGGAATATAAAGTTTAATACATCAATCTCCCAATGTTCATCAAATAACTTTAATATTTTTATTTAAATGTGTTTCATTATTTCTTTAATGAGAAATATAGAAACTCTAATTTGTTAGTATCTGCCTGTTTTTTTATTTATTTATTTTTAAATAATTTTAGCACAACCAAAATGGATTTTTAATGGGAGTTTACAGAGTARTGATGAACTGCACGGTGCTGATGACCATGTAAACACCATCTGTGCTGAAACAATTCCAAGCATTGTTAAGAAAAAGCTGACATTTCTCACCATCTGTTTTATGACTTTTATGAACATGATTATTGGCAACACGCTGCTGCGTATCAACATCATGCACATAGCATCAAATGCACATCCTAACTTTATGCATTTCACTAATATAGACGTGTTGGATTAATCTGGGCTTAATCACRTGTGGCTGAAAATCCTTCAAACTATGCTTCTTATTGGTTGGCAGTGGTAGTAGCTGAGAATAACTCACAGCAAATACTCTTAATGCTACTCATCGAAAACAACATCTAAGCTTAAAAATCTGGCATTAATTGTAGGATTCAACCTTGTTTGCTGTTAGCAAAATATCTCATGARTACCATGACAGGTTTTAATGAAACTTTCAGGAATAAACTGTTGGATGTACGTCTAAATCTGATCAACTTTTGAAATTAGTGCAGTTCAAGATGGCTGCCAYGGCTAATCAACATTAGCYAACGCAATATTGGGTAGAACTTGGTTAATTCARCAAATATTAAACCAAWATTTAATTTGGTAGTAGCTRAGAGTCATTCACAACACATACTTTGACTTTAACKCCCACTAWATCATGAAATTGTGCAAAGTGRAACATRATATGCTTTTATTTTTACAAGAAGCGCTGATTTTTTTAAACACTGATTTTACAAAATGTCAAACCACCACCTAACAACAGCCCATAGTTTTAACACATTTTTAAKTTTACTGAAGGTTCAGGGCTTGAATATCAGATGCAAGCTTAAACATAAAAAAACTTGTACTGAAAATCATTTCTTTTCGTTCACAAATTAAACTTTGCTTGTGCTGACCTGAAAGGCAGGGCAAGAACCGACTTATATAATCCAAACAGTTAGGTTTATTTGCAGAACAGGGGTCAAAACCAAACAGAGCGTCAGAGTGACAAACTTCACAGACAAGAACTCAGCCAAAGATGAGTTTGTTAAACAAACCAAAGGGAGAAAAAAATAAATTATGAGCAAACATCAAAGTCAAGACAAGCCAAGAAGGCAAAAAACTGGAGAACAAGCTGAGGTGAAAACCTGAACTCGGACTTAAATGAACTTGGAGCAGTTGTTTCAATGAACTTAGCAAGAGCTGACTGAAACGGAGTACGTGGACCCGAGGAGGGGGTGACTGATAGCAAACAGGTGGACTAATCAGCAACATGAAACGCTGAGGACAAAGTAGCAGRGATGATTAGGGTCAATGTCATAATGAAACAGGAAGTGATTTACAACCGTCACCACCATCTTTAGGAAGAGTATTGGACTCTTAGGAGTTATTTTCTTAACAGCCCTCCCCCAGTCTTTCTACAACTTTAGTTCATTGAGTTTTCTTTTGAGCATGTTGCCTGTAAACATAAAGTAACATACATCACCATCATTGCTCCCTCCTCCTCCTCTACAGCGAATTATTGTGCTGTTTATCGTGAACTTCAACTCAAACGACCTGTGCGAGTTCGGGTTTCCCGATAAAGGCCGTGAATTCTCAGTTGTTAACCTCGCAATGTGTGGTTTCACCTCCCCTGTCCTTGTTAGGGTTGAAGGATAAAATAAATTTATCACTAAAGTATTAAGAATTGTTACAAGTCCTTTCGCTGTAATTTGGCTGTGCGCACACAGAATTTCATAAAATAACCATTGTTGTTCCTTCAGCTGTTGAGAAGCTTTATTTGCAAAACAGAGAAAATGAAGCTGGAAAATATTAAAGTCATTATGAGCCAATTAATTTTATTGTCTGTATTGTGAAGCTCTGTTCCCTCRGGCTCTTTTCTATTTGTGTCATTGTTGGTAGGGGTGGGAAGGAGATATGGCACTCTTTTTTTAAATTAGTGTTAGTTCAGATCCTTTCAAGTGAGTTTGCAAAGGTTATGAATGCTCAATATTTTACCTGTTGTAGATAGCTCTTTGAATCCACTCAGTTTGGAAAAAAAGTTTTTGTCTAAATTGATAAGCGTATTCAAGACCAAAGTGAGTTGCTGCCATTTTAAAATATCTCCAAACATTTCATTGCATTTAATAACATTTTTATACACCTTTTATAAATATTAACAGTATATTGCAATATGTGGTTATTTACATTGAAAACTGTGGTTATTTGAAAGTGCAAGAAGCAGCTGTAGCCCCTCTGATACTGAGGTGTTCCAGCAGAAACGATGCACTATTTTTTTTACAATAACCATTTATGCAGAACTGGTGACTTGCATAAGGTCTAAAGAAAAACATAATACACTGAATTTGTGTTCAAGTTGAGGTTTTAAAATGTCAGCAATCTAATTGGTCTCTGACCTAGCCTTTATCTCGTCAGTCCTGTCAGAATGATGCTCAAAGAACTATCTACAACAGGTAAGATAGCAATTGTTCATAACGTGTACATATAACCCCACCTCAAAAGATTTGAACTAGCCTTTTTAAGGTTCATTAATTGGCTGATGAATCCAACAATCTTTGAGCTGCATTAATAATAAATATATGTTATTGTTTCAGCATCACAGTTATAGCTGCAACTTTTTATTTTATTGGCTACATGACTCAGTTCATGCTCTGATTACTACACCAACCCTAACCCTGATCTAATATTAACGAGGCAATGTTATTTGTGACTTCTAAAATAAATGTATGAGAGTTTTTATTCCTCCTGAAAAACACTGAGGACTGAAAGGGTTTTACAGTAAAGCATGAGTGAGTTACTTTCCTTTTTTTGGAGGCATTTTTTACAAACCTTCACASTGATGAGCCAATAATCTGATATTCTGATTCATTTTAAGGAAAYTATAATGTGAATCACGTTATCTAGTGTGAACATGTGTATTTTATTCATGTTGCTGTGCAGAATGACACCAATGTATAAATCATGTCAGCAGYCGTGTGAAGTGTTGATCAGAGGTAAACATGAAGCTGACGTTTCTGCTGACAGTGGCTGCAAACTTACAGCTGGAGCACACTAGCTTGACTCGCACCACTAATAAGTGCAGCGTTGCTGAATAATTTATCTGTTGCTCAGGTTGTTTAGGACAAAGGTGTGCTTAAGGACCAACCATATACAGTTCACATCTCCATATAGGCTGTGGGCGACAAGCACAAGGTCCAAGATAATGAAATGACTTCTGTAGGGAGAAAAGTCTTATCAGAAATTACTGCTTTCTTGGAAGTGAAAGGGTGCCGAAGTTTATCAGCTACTGTCCTCAAAGCTGCTTATTTTAAGTAAATTATTAAGAGCTGCACCACATTTCTGTTAAAAGTGTGAGCCTTATCTTAAAAATGATGGATGTAGCAACAGTATCTGGTTGTTTTGCCTCAGGTACTTCCTCGTTTCCTGTACTATACTCAACATATATGTGAAGTGATTTGGTTTTAAGTTGAAGAACYGCTCTGTTTGGTTGTATTAGATGTCTGTGCTTCTTATAGTTTAGACCAGTGGTTCCCAAACTTTTTGTCTTCTGACCCACAAAATATCCATGGCAAAAACTTGTGACCCCAAATATTACTGGTCTGAGTACACGAACTTCATTAATAACCCTAAAAACACAGGTTTTCTGACAATAAACAGCCTATACAAAAATATAAATACTTATTTTTTTACTTATTTTGGGTTTTGTGATAATTATTGGGAAAATATTACATC
>NW_013952439.1:1603820-1662316 GCF_001266775.1 Austrofundulus limnaeus
TTTTCAGGACCCCACCTTGATGTTTCGGGACCCCACGTTGGGTCCCGACCCCAACTTTGGGAAACACTGGTTTAGACAATGCTATAAAAGTTGGCTGCCGTTGGTTTTATGTTGGATTATTAAAGGAGACGTTTGTTTATGTGGATTTTCTAGGTCAGGGGAGCTCCTCCTGTTCTGAAACAGGTTTTTTTTAAAGCTATGAAGTACTTTACTTAGGTCAGGACAATTAATTAACACCACATTCAATTATTATTGCTTCTCTAGCAAAAGCTGACCTAGTTCAAAAGGACCATCAAATTGTGATTGAAGTTAAGAGGGTTTACCAAAAATCCTAAGAAATCGCAGTTGTTTCGTGACAACAGACCCTTTAAGACTTTGTCATCACACAGCAGCTTTTTGGCCTGTTTCATTTTTCTCAAATGATTTTTAAACATAAATATCTGGTGTTGGTTTTGGATTTGGTAGTAGTTTATCCAAACTCCTGTTATTTTGTCCTTCTACATTTCATCTATTACTTTGCCATTTGACTAGGTTTATGTCAGGGTTTCTCATGGTACTAAAGTTTGGCTCCCAAACTTGTTAATTACTATTTTTTTTAACAAATAAGTCATTGATAATGTGAGCAATTCCAAAAAGCAATAACAAGTGTGGCATTTTGATTGAGGAAAAAGACCAAAACAATAATGACGTCGAGGGAAGACTTGTCTTCAGGAGGTAAAAGTTACTGCGAGAAACTGTAAACAGACTTTACTTCAGGGTTCAAACCACTGGGAAAACTTGAGAAACTCGATTAGACTTTTCCTAAAACGTTCAAATAACTTTTTTTTCCTGCAGAACGAGATAAAAACCAGCAGCAACCACATCATCTGTTACTCAGGGCGAAGGCAGAGTTACAGCAGCGCATGTGTTCGGCTGCGACTGAAACTGGGTCACTGCTGCTTATCGACGAGTCCTTCTTCTGCTCATAGAAGCAGAATTTTAAAGTGTAAAAAGCTCCGGTTTACGCTCTGTTCAAACTCAGGCCAAACCCGGCAGAACGAACAAAGCATCGCATAGACGGAGAAATAACCCACACAGCTAAAGGGCTTCTCAAGGCAGGGTAATGATTTGTTCTTAAAAGTCTGAGCTCGTCATCAGATTGTCACTTATCTGAGACAAATTAGCAGCAACAGAAAAAAACAAAAAACAARACATGACAACACTCCTCAAGCATTTGGTTTCAGGTGTCAAATAAATAAAAAATGATTTAGGTTAAAACACTTCAATAATCTTCTTGTAACTGTCCAGTCACATGCCTGTGAAAGCAGCTCAGAGTAGTTCAGATCGAAGTGAGGTTCTGTGGAGTAGTTCTGAATCTTTAATATCTTACCTGTTGTAGATAAATCCTGGAGGAATAAGAGCTTAAATTTGACCAGACTCGCGAGCTAATGGCTAGTCTGAGGGCTCTAATCTGTTTTTACTTTTACTAACACGTAAATTCCAAAGACAGTGTTGTTTAGTCAGCAGGATACTCGCATTTCTGAGGTTTTCATGACTTTCCTCTGTTCTCGCAGGACTTCTTGTTGCTTCAGTGGAACCGAGGAGGTGTTGGGCGACGTGTCCCTGCTAGATTTTTCTAAAACAAAAGTTCCAACAAGGCCAGGACGRATGGGCCTGTCAAGACTTCAGAAAGGGCCTGTTTGGGAGAAGGAGTGACTATGGACAATCTTTCTGACTTCGGCGGGCCGTGTTCGTCCACCCGCAGGGAATGGGAGTGAGTATCAAAACAATTTAATCTCATTTTGTGGTTGTAAATTGATTTATTCTCTATTTGTACTACTGAATACTTCCTGAGTGTAGTGTGTAATATAATTTAGCAATGATATAAACCTTTTCCCTCTTCTATATTAGTCACATTCATTAATGAAATGTGGCACAAAATACAAATATTTGGACCTCCTCATTAAAAGAAATCTTATTTAATGAGTTCTATAGACATAAACCACTTTAGATAAAAATAGATCAGATCCTTCATACGCCACAATAACCTGGTAAAATCTGGAGACAACCAGGATCTTGAAGTAGGTCACCAGGTTACGCMAACACAAAAATGGCAGTAAATAGTGCTTTTTGACAAAGGTTTAAATTTATCTGAATGGACTTTTTTTCCACTCCACTTATTGAGACATGAATTTCTGCTTAGAGGGCTCTTTGTAAAAAAATGCGTTTAAACGTGTCAGTTTGGAAACTGGTGCAGCAGCAGATGGTTAAACTGCACATGTCTGCTTTGTGGATGGAGCTCTGATTTGTGTGAGCTGGTCCAGTCGGGCTGTAATGTCTGAGCTGGAAACTTGGACAAAAGCAGAGTTTCTGTTTTCTATTAACACCCGATTTGTCCTGTTAGGACACGTTGAAACGACTGTGAATAAAACTTGAAAAACAGATATCAGTGTAATATTCCAAACATTAAATGTCTCTACAACACGCCGGTCATAAAACAAATGTGAGCCATTAGCGATATTAAAGCAAAAATAAAGAGACAAAATTTCAACAATGTGTCTTTGTGTTTTTAGTACCAACAGCTGTGTGGAAGATGTAATGGATGAAGATGAGAAGGACAGGGCAAAAAGGTAAMCAATCTTCTTTTTCTAAGTGTGTGTGTCCTGATGTGAGAAACAAAGTAATGTATTTTGAAGTCTTAAAAACAAAAAAAAAACTTAAAGGTCCAAAATTACAAGAAACCTTTGAGACAAATGTAACACCTGGAAAACACAAAAGTCATTAAGTCAAATAATCTGCAGAGGAAAGTGAACTTTATTCACCTTAAGGACTGAAATTAAACCAAGCCAAAGACAATTTTCTGTGACGTTTTAAGGACAGATGAAGAGACATTTCTTAGGYTTGTACTTCATGTACTGGGCTGCACTGGATCACTAAAGACCCGGCTCTTAAACTTGTGGATATCACGGTCGTGGTGGAGTAAATTTTGCCAATTTCTTCTCTATTATATTACCACTATACAACCACCAACTACCATTATACAAGTATATAGTTTGTCATTAAAATGTGAAATTCATTGCTGTATAATCATAAAGAGAGACTTTCACGTTCTATAATTTGTGTTTAAAAAACCTGCACTCTCGTTTAATAAATACAATTAATGTTTCTGCTGTCAATTCTCATTAAGATAATTTTGGCTGTGTTCAAAAGCCAAAGACCAATACTCTAGGGGAAGCACTGCTTTTATTAACAAAAACAAAAGGCATCATGGCCTCAAACTTACAACTCGCAGAAACACAAAGACAACCAGGACATCAGGATGGAACATAGACAATGACCTGCTGGTGGCAGGAGACCGGGWGTATAGAGCAGAGGTAACGAGGTATTGGAAACAGCTGACCTAATTGGAGACTGGGAACAGGTGAGGGGGGCTGAATGACAGCGTACAGAGGAAGCTGACTGAGGATGAACTGAGGATTGGCACAGGAAACACAGAGAAGCTGACACAAGAATACAAAACAATAAAACACTCAGAAGATCTGAAAATGAATCATAACATTAACCAAAATACAAGGATCATAACGGTTAATACTCAGGTATCTACAGTTTGAACTATATTCACCTAACCTCCTTCCACAGCTGATTTTTAGCACATGAACTAGAGTGAAAATGTCTCAAATATTAAAAATACCAATTTTAATTGTGAATTATYGCTAGCTTTTGATGCAAAAGTCAAAACTTGTGCTTGCTGTTTTCTGTTGCCTGTCTGTACGACTTTGAGTAAATACTGAAAGACTTATTACTTTTACATTTGCTGTAGTTTCTCAACCTTTTAACACATCATCTGCTGAATAATAAATGTGCCACCTATTTTCATATTCCTCTGAAAAAGACAAAAACACACTTATTTTTTTTATTTAGCATTTATACTTGAGATTATTTTGGCCTCTGTGTGAGACCATCTGTTATTTGTAGTAGTTTTTCTTATTTTTTATTATACTGCCTGAGTTACTTGCTCCAGGAAATAAATCTACTTTTACTAATATAGTGTGTTTTTGTAAATAAATATTCCTTTCTTTTTTATTAAAATAAAAAAACTTTTACAAGTACCTCTAAAATCAGGGCTGTCGAATTTGGTCCAAATGAATTTGTTATAAATGTAGAATCATGTAGAAAGTTTATTTTCTTCAGTGTGTTGCTTTAACTTGCTTTTTCGATGATTTACGCTTAATCGTATTCACTTGGCAAAAAGCATTAATAAACTAGAGGACTGGACGTTTGTATAAACACACCGCCAATCTAATATGCATTTTCTTCTCGCTGTAGGGCATCCCGTAACAAATCAGAAAAGAAAAGAAGAGACCAGTTCAATGTTCTCATCAAGGAGCTCTGCACCATGCTGCAGGGCCAAGGCCACCCGCGCAAGATGGATAAATCCACCATATTGCAAAGGACTATTGATTTTTTACAGAAACAGAAAGGTAGGGAGATGTTTCTCTGCCTTTGCACACCATCTAATTTTAGTTCGAACATGTTGGGTTTAGTTGCAGTCGTTACTTCGTCTTGATTGTGACGGTTAATTTCAACATTAAATTTGTTTTAGACATCACYGCGCAGAATGAAATCTGTGACGTGAAGCAGGACTGGAAGCCTTCGTTCCTCAGTAATGAGGAGTTCACTCAGCTAATGCTGGAGGTAAA
Source organism: Austrofundulus limnaeus (assembly GCF_001266775.1). Lineage (NCBI taxonomy): Eukaryota > Metazoa > Chordata > Actinopteri > Cyprinodontiformes > Rivulidae > Austrofundulus > Austrofundulus limnaeus. The sequence continues at coordinate 1,608,500 of NW_013952439.1, forward strand.
GCTCAATACAATGTCTTCCTGCAGCTTTCATTAGAAATACTAATAAAACATTGTTAAAGGTGAAATTAAGTGTTTTGATGCTAACTTAACCAAATGAAAGTCATAAAAGTGTTTAGAGAATCGCATTTTAAAGAAACAACACTTATTTTAAATCAGTCATAAAGGATCGAAACAATTACTCGTGTCTCTTCTGCGTTTTCCTTGATCCCTCCGAAGTGTTACATGATCTGTGCCCAACAAAAGATTGTGAACAAACAAGTGAACATCTAGCCTGCAGGTGAAATGGTTCAGTGTGCAGCAGTTAAATGTGAAAACCGACCTGAAACTACAACAGGTGTTTCATTTTTCCCCTTCCAAGAGACAAGCGAGGTCAACTGATTTGGTAACTTAAGCTCCGGCGTGAAAACAACAACCCAGAGTCGGGTGTCGGGCCGTGCTGCGAACATTTTAAAGAAAAGAATCTGAAGTACAAGGCAAGAACTTTTGTCAGGAGCCGTCCTCAAAAACAGATATCGAGGTCGTCACCTGGTTTTCTTAGGGACAAACAAATGACACTTGARTAACAAATTAAAATGAAAATAAAACTGATAGAGTAATAGAATAGAACTGATAAGCAATGCGACCATAACCACATTTTATTTATTGTCCTGCATAGTCCTGTTACAATAGACGCTTCCCCCTCTATGGTATTTTGATGCAAAAAYGGTAAAAAAAAACATATAAATCAGCAAAACTGGCATCCAGAGTATTTTATTTAAGCGTGTAACTAGAAATAAGAACATAAATATAAAACTCTTTAACTGCATAGACTTTCATGAAAACACATCATACATTTTAAGTGTCGAAACAAAATAAACACCTTTAATGTTCTTCTGAGTGCATTTCTCCAACAAGGATGTATTTTTTCCTTTTTATAGCAGTTAAAATGTTTTCCAAGTGCCTCACATTTTTCTGACAGAAGAATTAACTTGACGTTGTTGAATTGGTCTTTTTACAGGCTTTGGATGGTTTCCTGGTTGCTTTAACAACAGATGGAAACATTATATACGTATCTGACAGTGTGTCGTCACTTATCGGCCATTTACCGGTAAGTTAGGAAATCTTATGTCAACTAATACTTTCCTATTCACATCGTTGTGGCTATTATAGATTAGTTTTATGGTAACAAAAGTTATTGACCAAGTGTGGTTTTTTTTTCTGACCTGTGAAAGATTTTAAAGGTAAAATGCTTATTATTTCTGGTCAAATATTTAACCTGATCTGATCCCGGAAAGGCATTTATTTTTATTCCTATAGTAGCAGCTACTGTATGGGTGTTAAATCACTGAAATAATTTAAATATTTTCCATACTGATGATTGTTGAACTGCATTTTTTACTTCTCACAAGAACTAGTTTGAAGTTTAGCAGGTACAGAATGACATGAATCTTGTTCAGAATTCATCAGGATTAAATAATACAATCATTTTTTTAGTTGTTCATCAGGAAATAAGTTCTTAAAGTTGTTAAATCACATAATGTGTCAGTTTATTTGTTACATCATTATGTTGCATTTCTCCAGAATGAGCTGCTCTCAGTTCATCAGTCAACAAACAGCAGAAACACAGCTTTCAAGGAAATGATTAAAGACACTCCTTTTGATACAGTAAAAAGCTCTAAATTAAAAAACTAATTAATATTTTCTTAACAGTTTTTGTGAAATTTGAAGCACAGTCACCGTACTGTTTGTACTTTACAATAATCTGCCTGCTGTAAATAAGACTGCAAATAAATTACACCGACAACAGAGAACAAGCTGTCCCATTATAATCCCTCAGAAACTAAAACATTTATCCAGTCATGGCGYTTCAGAGCCTGACTGACACACATCTGTCTTGTCGTACCAGTCAGATATGGTGGACCAAAACATCTTGAATTTCCTCCCCGAGCCAGAACACGGGGAGGTGTATAAGCTGCTATCATCCCACATGCTGATGACTGACCCCATTGCTGCTGACTTCCTTGACAGTGAGTATCCTGCTGAGCGGCATCCCTACACACACACACACACACACAAACACACACACACACACACACATGCTCTTTGTCTGGGTCACTGTGTTGAAGCACAGCACAAACAGAAAGTTTAAAATACGGATTTGTGTTTTTCCCTTAATGAAATCAAAACTAATTGTTGAAATCATTTCTTGCTTATAGTTATTATTACTTTTTTCTGTTTGTTGTTGAGTCTGCTGAAACACACACACAAAAAAAMRYGCATAACTCTTTGTGTCCACGCAGTTTGTCCTTACCTAACTCCGTATATTTAGAGGAAGTGGCTCCTTTAAGGTCTGCATTTATTGGATTGCTGATTAGTGCGTTTCTATGATTAGACTTTTAGCTAATAATAGGAGCAAGCTTAGTATCATTGTTAAGACTTTTAATCACGGTTATGTTAACACAGTAATCCAAAGCAGTGCRGCAGGGGAGGCCAAAGACGCTGACCTTAATCCTGTGTTTCTGTTGGACATTTCTGGGGAATAAAGGGGATGAGTCACCGCAGTCTCAGGCGGCCGTTAGAGGCATTGATAGTCGTCACAAAAACCTCGTATGGAGCAGTCATCATCTTGGTTGGACATCCATCTGTGTGAACAGCTCCTAACTGTAGCAGAACGTCTTCTTTTYTTTCCAGTATTTATCTCCTTTGGCYGAACACAGATAAAAGACATCTTTAGGAGGACAACTGAGGCCTGTCCTCGTTTAGGTTCGCTGGGTTTTTCTGTGGGGTTCTGGTTTTCTCGAGGTCACTGTGCTGCATTAGTGAAAACTTCTTTCATCTTTCTCTGGAGCTAAAAGTGCTCTTTTATAAACAGATAAACCRTAGTTCTCTAAATGGATTAAAAAAATGTTTGGACTGTGAGACAGAGGAGGATGACTTGCTGTGGTGACCTCTGAAAAGAGAGGACTGCTGTGCAAAATYTGTTTCTGAAAAGATTGATAGGTTGGTGTGAAATTATTAATTATTTTTGACAATTTCCTTGAAAARTGGCTTTTAATGAGATTGTTTTTGTGTTTATCTGTTATTAAAATAACTCATGAACCACTGGATGAGGTTTAATAAAACTCTCAAAGTAATCTTAGGATCATTTTGGAGTTGACCCGATTCATTATGGCCGCTAAAGCTAGTTAACCTTAGCAAACACAAAAATATCTGTATCTCGGACCGTTTTACAGATATTGAGCTAGAATTTGGTGCGATTATGGCTGAGATTAATACTCTGACCCTTGTTGCAACATCTTTGTTTCAAACTTTGGCATTATCTGTGAAATCAACACAGTTGGTCTGTTAGCAAAATTTCTCATGAGTCTTTGGACCTATTTACTGAAACYCTCAGTAAGTCATTACTGGGTGTATTTCTACACCACAGCTTATCCACCACAAAAAATGTCTGTAACTCAGGTAATTCTACAAATATTGAGAGATAATTTGATAAATGAGGGCTAACACTTTGAACACAACACGTTAGGAGACCTTGGAATATTGCACGAGATTGTACAAAATGTAATTTTGTAAGGTTTGTCCAAAATGAAATCATTTTTCATTTTTTATTTGAAACTCTGACAAGAAAGGTGGTGGGCGCTTTTAATCTCCATCATTAACATTGTAAAAATCCTAAAARTCCAATATTAAAATACAACCCATTAACAGACGTTTATCTCATATATATGTTAATGTATTAAGTAATTTTTAAAGAATGTAACCATGAAAATATATATTTTTTGCATAGGTGAGGCTCATACTGAGTTTTGCTGTCATCTCGCCAGAGGTAACATGAACCCAAACGAGCCCCCTGTTTACGAGTACGTTAAGTTTGTTGGAGATTTCAAGTTTCATAACAATGGTAAGGTTTTTGTTACCTTTTAGATAAAAATGCAAAAGCTTGAGTCTTCAAACCGCACATAAATAAATGTTCTCCCTCGTCTGACAGTGCCTACATCTTCTTGCAACGGGCTCGAACTGACGCTGCCGAGAAACTTGCAGTCATCGCTGGAGGAGCAGGTCTGCCTCATCGCCACCGTACGATTAGTCACTCCACAGTTTCTGAAGGTAGGAGCGGGTCGATTTTTTTATAAAAAAGGTTTTTATTTGTTTTGCTGTTATTACTCCCAGAAAGCTAAAACATCTGCATCAGACTGCGTGACGTCATTGAAATTGAGTCAGCGGCACAAAAGGAATGTCTAACAGATGATTTGTTTTCCTCAAAGTGAAATCGACGTTTGAGGGTTTTATTTTGTAGCACATCTCGTCATATTGTAACATCAATGTGACGATTTGTTTAATGTCTCCAGGTGTAAAAACGTTGTTACACCAGCTTCTGTCAAATGTAACATCAACAATAACTCTGTTTTTGTCCTTTCATCTGATTCTCAGACTCAGAATGAATCCTCTTTTACAAATCTGAGTTCAGTTTTCTGTTTCTGAACTCTTATCGTTCCCCCTTTATTTGCTTTTCTCCAGAATAACAGCGTCTAAGGTCACATCTTCTGAGAACCGTTCAGAACATTCAGTCTGTGTGTGATTGTGTGTCTTAGTGAGAACAAAACTGCAAGGACGTGTTGTCAAAAACATGGYGCTGAAGCAGAGCGCCGCCCTTTCTGTGATGTCACAAATCTGAGCTTTAGCCCTGCCAAACAGCATAGAAAATGTATAATCGTAACGTATTTGTTAAGAAGAAAAAACACTTAAAAGCCCAGATAAAAAAAATCTTGCTGTGCCATTACAGTACAGCTTGAGTGAATCTGTTTTTTCTGTTTGTGTTCTGATTCAGGATTTGTGTAACGTAGAAGATCCGTGTGATGAGTTCACCTCCAGACACAGCCTCGAATGGAAGTTCTTGTTTTTAGATCACAGGTATGAAATTAATGTAGTTTCAATAATCGTTAGTGTTCACTTCAAAAAGAAAGAAAAAAGCTGTTTATGATAATGTGTTCTGTTTTAGAGCCTCACCCATCATTGGTTATTTACCCTTCGAGGTTCTCGGGACTTCTGGCTATGATTACTATCATGTGGATGACTTGGAGCTCATTGCTCAGTGTCACAAGCAACGTAAGAAATCTTCCTTTATCACCTCTCCATCCAGAAATCCATCTCTGGCAGGAGGAAACTGTAGTTAGAGAAGAAATGTGTGATTTCTGATCTGTGTTTTTCTTTTCTCTGTCCTCAGTAATGCAGTTTGGAAAAGGTAAATCCTGTTATTATCGCTTCCTGACCAAAGGGCAGCAGTGGATTTGGCTTCAGACTCACTACTACATCACCTACCACCAGTGGAACTCTAAACCTGAGTTCATTGTCTGTACACACACTGTTGTCAGGTAAGAATGATTGTTCTCCTGTTTTCTCTATTAAGTATGTAACGATACATGGTACTGGACCATTACAGGAGTTTTTTGCTCAATCTTTTTGCAACGTCTGCTCTAGTCTGCACTACTTAATACTAGAGGTGTAACAATACATCCATCCACATCGATATATCAATTAAATAATCAATGATTCAATTATATCAGGGCAAAATGAAAAAAAAATCGATCCAATATCATCTTCATATTCACACCTAAAACGATCATTTAGTTTAGTTGGTTAGTTGTTAGATGTGCATATACTGCATCATATTGATCACAGACTTGTGAATTCAATTGAAATCATATTGTGACAGACTTTGTGATATTGAGAAATATTGTATCGCCATCCAGACAAATCAATAAATTATTGTATCGCGATAAATTTGGTGATTTATACCCTACCTAACAACGATCTGTTAGTGTGTGAGGGGCACAATCAAACATGCTTCTGGAGCTGAATTGGGATGCAGCCAGGTGGTGTGAGCCGACCCAACAGTTGCCAGCAGCCGTTGAATAAAAAAGGGGGGTGGTACACAGGAAGTGGTGTCAGAGGAGCAGATAGATGGCAGCTGTGAGCCGATCGTCGTCTGTTTGTTTACCCTTCAAACTGTCACCCTGCGCTCTGTTGGCTTTAGTGTGAAGTTAAGTTTTTAATCCCTCATCAGGTGCAGTGTGATCCATAAAAAGATCTGCTGAAACCTGTAAAGACTCTGAAAGTTGTCCGGTGTTTCCTCAGATYTTGTCACAGAAGCTCACAACTCTTATCTTGAAGAGGATGCATGTTTTTGAATAGCTTTTTGCTGCCTGCCACAACAGAATACCATCTAAATCTCTGTCTGCTACAGCAAATTAATTCAAAGGAAACACAGGTCTTGCCTGTTTAACATCAGCTGTGAACGTTTCCCAGTTACCTACAGGAGCAATGGAGTGATGGGTGGATGTATGGAAAGCCACAAGGGTCATAATTTGAGATCTTTGGAATGTCTTCTGACGTATCTTAAATGCTTAATCTTTTTAATCTTGTCACCAGGTGTTAAATAAGCACCACACTTTTATGAACACTAGCACTCAGCTACTTGTAATGCCAGGTGTGTTTGTTCAGGATTTATTTTTTATTTCCACACTGGCACACTTCAGTTCTGTAATTAGTTTATATTTTGCATCAAGTTTAGGTGRAATKAACTGGAACACTTTTATTTTTGTRCTATTTTCTTAACAAGAGAAATAYCTTTCAGTTTTAAAATTTATGTTTTTTTGGCCTGAAGGACAGATTATATTTTAAAAAGCTGGGTTTCAGTCATGGGGTTTTAGAGATTTCAAATGAAAGTAAAATATTTATGAGAGGAAACCGTTGTTGAGTCTGTATTGCGCAGATTTAGATCCAGTTTCAAGACAAAGATACCAGCAATTGGTTCACAAATAYGTCATGTGTGACAAGTATCTCATGAGTTTTTAACAGCACCTAAAGATTTTGTGACARTCGAGGCTGTCGGTACCACAAACTCTGGTCCTTTGAACATCTTACAGCAGATGGAAGCCTAGAAAAGTCTGGACACGTATAACTTTTGTCTGMAAGTGGGTCCACGACTTCAGTACTAAACAACTCCACGGTTATAGTTTGGTCTTCACCACGGGGGGTGTTTGTTCTAGTATTGTTTTATAGGGTGCTAGCGGTGACGGCTAATGTTAACAAACATTCAACACCTAACGATACTAACACTGGGGAAGCCTAAAAGGTCCAGATGAAGTCAGATTACTGGTTACTTCACAATCATTATAAAGTAAAAGACAATTTTACGACAGCATAATGTTTTATGAACACGGCCACAAAAAATGTTAGCTAACATACCTGTGACGTAGGTTTAAAATACACTTTTTACAGCACTCTGAACTTTCTACATTACTCACTTTTGTTTCTGACAATCTTTGGTACTCNATTTTTTTTGGCGTACGCCATTTCCGCCTTTTGGCCGTACGTTCACTTTTAGTATGGTTTCCACGCAATCCTTTATAAATAAGACCCCAGATGAAGTCCGTATTAGATTACTGGTTACTTCACAATCATTATAAAGTAAAAGACAGTTTTACGACAGCATAATGTTTTATGAACACGGCCACAAAAAATTTAGCTAACATACCTGTGACGTAGATTTAAAATACACTTTTTACAGCACTCTGAACTTTCTACATTACTCACTTTTGTTTCTGACAATCTTTGGTACTCGATAATACCCCTTTTTCTTTTCTTGGTTAGAATGATTGGAGCTGTTGTAAAGTAAACAAAATGGTATATTTTCAGACAACAGATTCTCTGCTACCTCACTTCCTACCCTCCGTCTGTATTTCACACTCCTGTTGCTCTGCATTGTGACATCACAGGAAAGCAACCTATTAGCTGAATAACTTTGGCTCTTTGTTATTTCTAATGTGAAGTTTCCTTGTTGTGCAAGACTTAGCACCTTTCTACTAGCAGTGGAGGATTGTTTTCTGTTTGCTTCTAGGATTGTTAGTGTTTCCTTAAAATAAACTCAATTTGCTGTTCAGTTACGCTGAGGTGCGAGCTGATCGGAGGAGAGCGTTTGGTCTTGAGGAGCTGTCTCCACCTGAGATAGCCCCCTCCTCTGTGAAGGTAAGGACCAGGAGCTTTACTGCTTGTCCTCGTGTCTTCAGGTCTRTGTCCTGAACCTGTGTCCCCCACCACTACTCCCACAGGCTCAGGAGCTGTACCTGGACATCTGCTCCACTCTGAACCCCGCTCGGGACAGAAACAGCGGTGCACGTTCGGTGTCCTCCCACAGCTCCCGGAAATCCTCCCACACGGCGCTGTCGGACTCTTTGTGTGAGTCATCCTCTGCTCTCCAAACTGCCGACTCACTCCACAGCAGCTCGTTATTTGAAGAAATCCTCCTGGTGAAATGTAGCCGAAAAAGAGATTACGTTCTTCTTCGGGCGGCAGCAGACGAAGCTTTTTACGCTGCGTTTTAAATTAATTCCTGTTGAAAACCATCAATTTTTCTCCCTTTTTTTGTAGTTTGAAAAATATCCCACATTTTAATTCTTTATTTTGTAATCTTAGAAGAGTCTGTGGCTAAATGTCTGAAACAGAGCAGACTTGGCGTCTTTACAACGCCTCCCATGAATGTGTGGGTAACGATGCATCTGCGATGAAATGTTTTCCAGGCCCCTGTTAGTTTAAATCTCCATTTCTCTCTGACTTGCTGCCTTTCCACCCACCATCTAACGTGCTAAAACACCTCACTTCCATCTGCATATTTATGAAGACAACATGGCAGCAGTGGCAGATTCATTACAGGAGCTGTTAATAAAGGGCAAACAGAGCCGCACACATTAGTGCACTTTCTTCACTTTCCGAGGTACATTATTAAACCTGGCTCCATCAGAACAATGAATTGCTTTGTTTTGTGTGGGTTATAATAAGAAACGCTGAGTGAATGCATCACAGTTTGAATTGGCAAACAGTGGCCTGTGAATCAGCAGAGTTATTTAATAAAAGAGGAATAACAAAGTTTGGTTACTTTGCTAATTTAAAACTAAAGCATCATCCTCTCTGAAAACAAGAGAATAAATCCACTGATTTGTTGTCAGTTTATGTTTGGATCTGCAGTACGACGTTTCTGTGCTGGATTAAATGATTTTATGACTCCTTTAGGAATTGATAACCACACGAGCCACCACTGTTTGCCTCTGAACATTTAAAAAGTTTAATGGAGTTAACAGAATTTGATTAAAATCTGGGGGCTTACACTTTAAAGCTAAAGTGTGATCTTCAAAAGAAGACTTTGACTCAAGTTACACATTRAACAAAAAATCTGCCTCATAAAGCAGCTTCCTACGGGAAAAGTTTATTACAACTGATTACAGCTAAATGTATTAGAAAGATGATTATTTGAACATGCAGCAGCAAAGTATGCACTAAATAAGCCATTAAGAGTCAATATCTGAATAAAAAAAAAGAAAAAATATACTGTACATGAGGTTTATTTATTATTTTAACCAAGGACAATTTACAGTTTAGGAACAGAAGTTTATTTTTATTGTAGCCTTGTTATTTATCAGTCATTCCTAGTCCCTCCTTCATTAGTCGGAGCTTGTACAGCAGGTTAAATGATTGAGGTTGATCATGAAAAGCGCAGAACATTGTTATTAATAAATGTGACGCGTCTCCTCTGCAGCAGCGAACTCCTACTCCGAGGCCTGCACGCCATCATGGCAGCCTGCTTCCATCGGGCCCGAGAAGACGTCTGTCAGACTCCAGCCCACTGCTTCAAAGGTCAGTTTCTTCTTCTGGAGATAAAACGGTCTGATGACACAGTCTCATGTCAACGGCGCTGCTAAATGGTAAACTTCCCCCTATTTTTTTTTCCTCTGTAGAGTTTGCCTCAAAGACAAAATTCCTTTGACCTTGTTCCCCAAATGAGCCTCCCCCTTTCTCCAACCTGCAGCAAGCACTCCACAATGGTTAGTGTTTAGACTTCCTCTCCTGCCTGCTGTGCTCGTCTCCTCTGCTTGTGTACATGTCGTTCTGTTATGACTGCTGCTGCCAAATGTGTTCATAATGTGTTCATATCATCTGCTCAGTGTCCCTCTTAGTCTGGTTATGAGATTGTCGATAAAAAACAAGAACATAAGGAAAAGGTTAAAGATGATAAGATTATAGTTTGTTTTTGTTGTACTTTGGTTTTCTACAAACTGCTGAAGGAAATTGGCACTGAGTACTTACAGCAAGAAGGTAAAATAAAGTTTCAACTTGCTTTCTCTCTGCAGCAACAGTCCCCGCAGCAGCAGCCGCCGCCGCCGCCGCAGCCCTCCATGTATCAGCTGCAGCAGCCGCAGCTCGGTGTGATGAACCAGCTGAAGGAACAGCTGGAGGAGAGGACACGCATTCTGCAGGCTGACATTAAGACCCAGCAGCAGGAGCTGCACGACATAAAGGAGAAGCTTCATCTCGCTAATCTACAGGTAGAAGAAGAAAGATACCACTGAGTTGTTTAAAAAACGATAACAACTCTTATACATGAATAGACAAATAGACTTTTATTCTCTGGAGTGAAAAACTAGCCCAATTGTTTCTAAACATAAAATTAACAGTTGTGTTTATGTAGTAAACCTAAACCCTTCCAGAGCTGATGCTTTGTCTCCACCTAGTGTCCATTACAAGTTACTACATGTACAAAATATAGCTTTAAACAGTCAGCACAATGCCTTCATACAGTATATACAATACGTTTGTATTTATACTACATTTATATATTAATTTGGTCAATAACACACACAAAATGACTATTTCAGTCTGTAATGTAATGTTAAAAAATGAAAATAACATGAGATGATCTTAGTGTTTTAAAACCTAAACTAAAAAAATTGCTCGTTAACAAGAAACAATGTAAATCAACTGTAAAGAATGTGAATTTTTTTCTGTTTTAATATTTTTACTAATGGCGACAAATATTTTAACACATATTAACACAGTTTTTTTCCAAGTCTGTTGCTCACAGGTTTCGTACACAGAAAATATCTTGAGATTAGTTGTGATTAATTTATGATTTTAATTTATGCCCAGCACTAATTTTACCTACATAATGTTTATTTTTTAGAAGTTAATAAACGTTTTGAATGATTACCCATCTTCTGCCTCTCTGTGTGTTTTAGATGTTGTTACAGCAGCCTATCCACAGTGACTTCAGTCAGGCCCAGCAGCAGCAGCAGCAGCAGCAGCAGCAGCAGCAGGGCCCAGGAAGGCCGGCCCAGCAGAATCAGTCAGGGGTCATCAGGCAGCACTCAGGCCAGCCTAAAGCAGCAGCAGCAGCAGGCTGTGGTGCTCACAGTTCCTCCCCTCACTCTGTCCTGAGAGAAAACAGCTCACCATCAACACAGGTTTGAAGCTGCATGGGAAAAAAAAACTCAATTCTTTTGTTGCAAATTAAACCGTATTTTTCTTGTGCTCATCGTAGGTTCAGCAGAGGATCACTCTGAGCAGGCAGTCTGTGAGTTTGCCTGTGCAGACAAACACGAGCCTGACGACGCCCTTCTACAGCAACCCCATGATGTTCTCCCAGACTAACACCCGGCCCCAGCACGACCCAAACCAAAGACAAACCAACAGCCAGTTCAGCCAGGACGGACAGCTACGGTGAGAGCTCTGAACACGCTGCGTTTAAAACACCTTCATGCTAACACAACTCCATCCTGTCTCTCCTGCAGAATGCTCCTCAACCAGCCCATGCAGACACTGGTTCCTACGAGCAGCGTCACCTCGCAGACCTCCCAGTGCAACATGGGGATCTCCCAGACTCTGTACGCAGACGACACAACAACAGTGGGCGCTTCGCCTCGTCTCTCCTCTTCCCTGAGCGTCTCGTTGTTCTTACGTTACAGGTACAGCCTGGACCAGCCGCTCATCGCCCCGTCCTTCACCATGCAGCAGGTCAACTGCAACGCCGTCCTGGTGCCCTCCCCCGTCTTCACGTCTCCCATAATGATCCCGCACAACACCTTCATCACACACCAGTCCCAGTCAGCCTACCACCCTCAGCCTCAGGCCTCGCAGCACTCGGTGCAGCCACAGCAGTTCTTTCAGGTAACCCCCGCAACCGAATTCTAAACTCACCGGATCGGCATCGGTTTTGAGTGTTCACGCTCCGCTTTTGTTCTCGCAGATGACTCAAGGACTTGTTCACGGTGGATCGACTCCAGCTTTCCTTCACACCGCTAACGTCCCGCAGCAGAGCACGGTGGGGTACATCCAGCAGCAGCCACAAACACAGCAGGTGCCGCAAGCACAGCAGCAGCAACAACAACAACAACACCAACAACAACAACAACAAAGACAATATCAACATTCTCAAAACCAGACAAGCAGCGCTTCAGATTTCCAAAACATGCTGACTCGGTAGCACTGAGGACCTTTTAGGAGCTCTGAGACCTGCCTCTGCGGCGCCGTCCTGCAGGTAGCGGTGCGCCACGGCACCCGCAAATCAAACTTGGTCATGAGTCCAGAGGAAGCTGGCCTCACACAGGCTGTACTGACCCGAGGTCCCTCCACCCACCGTAAGGTTTCGAGGAGCGTCTGAAGGGRGCCCACATTGCACTCACTGAGACCGCCAGAACAAGTGGATTATCAAAGCTCTTAAAAAGATGCTTTCACGTGTCTACTTGTTGAACTGTTTTTAATGTTCGTGTCTGTTTGCACTTTGCTAACATCCCCTACCTAAAAGTAAATATTTATTTTTATCCCARGTTTTAATGTTCTCTCTAAGGCTTCAAGGTGAGATTAAATTTAAATTAAAAAATAAAATAAAAAAAACGCAGAAAAACAATGCCTGTTTGTSAAGCATCAGGATGTAAAACACTACCGGAGAGTCCCTCACATTATCTGGAAGGTCTATCTAGATTTTTAAAGCCTGAATCTGGGACTGAAGAAGTACCGGTCCCAAAAATCTGGATTAGAATAAGCTCAGCTGCTTCTGACGAGCTGCGATTTTCGAAACAGGAGGAGAGGAAGAGGAGGAGTAGGAAGGGTCGATTTGTGCCTTCAACCGTGACGCGTTCATGGTGCGGTTCGAYGGTTTCATCTGATTACGGCTTTAAAAATCCAGCTCAGGTCCATTTAGAATAAAAAAGAGGTATATTTTCATAAGAGTCTTATTTTATGTGTTTAGGTTTGTATTGGACATAATGCAAATACATATATTTTAGCTGGGTTTTTTTTACACATTCAGTACTTTCTGAACAGTGTGTTGTAATGTCCTYACCCTTAAAGAGTTATTCGTCCATGTTTTATGACAACAAGACGTGAAAGAAACTTATTTTTACACAGAAGTTATGATACATAGTTTTTTTAGACACTGAAAGGTGGTCCTTATGTGCTGTCTCCCCTCTGGCTAATTGTAGTAAAAACACTCAAATCAAACTTAACTGCTGCACAAATGAGTTTGGGAGAGTTTGCATGCTGCCTAAAAKCTTGATTCTTGTTTTGGTCTTATTTATAAGACAAATCACACTTCAGCCATGACTCTGTCAGCTCTTATATTTCACTAAACAATCAACTTTCACGTGATTTTTGCATTATCTAACATGGGCTGTATCCTGTGATTCAAAGGCTCCTCCAGTTRCAGCCCACAAATGCGTCCTCCTTCCCCCCACCCCCCGATTTGAGGTTCCACTTTATTCTGCACAGCCCAAGATGCATTGACCGGGAGATTTTCTTATAATTTATTTATTTATTTATTTTTTGCTTGCTTGGCAAACGAAGCAAGAGCCAGGAGTAGTTTTAAAATTAAAATCTGGAGGTACAAAAATGGAAAGTTCTCCCACTCGCCATCAACAAAGGACCCGGCCAACGTAGACGCAGCCCCTGAATTTGCACAATTTGCTCAAAGTCTGGATGTTACAAGTTTTTCAAGCCGTGTTCAAACCATTTCTGACAATCTTTAGGTGATTCTGTAAAAGGAAACACGAGAACATGATGTGCAAAAACTTAATTCACTTACTTTCATGTGTCAGACAATCCGTAGTACTCGAGTACTGACAGTTATTCACGGTGATAACAGAAGGATAAAAGAAAAGACTGGAGTGTGTTGTTAAAACCTGATTCATAGTTTAATCCAATATGCATCATAAAGTTAATCAATCAGCTAATAAACAAAGTTAAAATCTACCTTTTACCCCAAACTCTTGCAGCAAGGTTCAGAGCCGCTTCACACTTTTCTATGTGCAATGTTGGATTTAAAAAGAAGAATGTTAATTTATACTGTCAGAACWGGTTTACTTGTATATAGAGGTGTATTATAAGCAGTTTTACCTTGTAATTTATATGGAAGTGATTTATTATTTTTTTATGAAAATGTCCTAACATTCCTTTGGCAGTATTTTTTTTTCTTTTATTACAAATGTGTCATCTGAAGTGTAGGATTACAGGAGGTACCGTTTGGTTATGATGGTTGAAACAAACAGAGTCAGAATCTCTCAGAAAATGTTATAAAATGAATAATCTGCTCGGCTTCTGCTGCTCAGTTCAAACCCTCTAACTCAACACAGTCGTTTAAGTGCAATTGTGTAATATTAAGATTATTTTTCAGTCCGGAGCAAAGCGACAACGACCWTTAATCTCTTCACAAGTTTTAAACGCTTACAAAGGTTCTGCTCACCGCCACTCGAGGTGCCATACACGACTAGATTTATCTTCTCTGGCTGACGTTTCAGAGAAAATGACTTAAAATAAGAATTCAGGACAGAGTTGAATAAAAATAATCAGCCGTTCTGGCGATAAAATTCTTTACTGAGATWATTTCTTCGAAACTCAATCTGTGAAAACAAATCTGCTAATATTGAATTTTTTTTAAACTCATCTGTCCTGAACATGAGTCTTTTGGACCACGAGTTGCTTCACGAAGGCTTTAAATAAACACTTTCAGTGTCTCTGAAGTTAAAATGTTCTCGCTGACAGCAGCCGTTTAGTTTCTCCCCCCAGATAGCTTCTCCTTCATGAGTGAGTGTCAATGTTTTATTCTTTTCGTTTGAAGGTGTGTGAACTTGATCACGTTGAATTTGTACTTTTTTTGTTTTGTTTCGTTTTTCTGATTTGTAACTAAAAGTCAGATTGATGCTTTGTGTGTAAAAGAAATGCCAGGAAMCAAAACAAGCCTGGTGTTCAGACATTTCTGCAGTTTCAGTGCAGAAAAATAATAAAAGATTATATTGTATAATAGAATGTTTWAAAAAAAGAGGCCACATAGTTGTTTATTTTATATGTCGGGTAGATTGCATATGTATGTTACATGATTGAAAATTAAAAAGTAATTTTGTAAGATTTAAGAAGTGTCTTTTTAGAGGAGGTGAGGTTTATTTTTCGGTGTTGCACAGTCACTTGTACGGCTTGTTTTTCCTTTCTCTGTATTTACCATAAAGATAAGCTTTAACCATTTTATTGTTTAAAATGAAACTTAAAATTGAGTTTACACTCTAAATATTAATTATAAAATATTTAAATTATATATAAATCAACTTGGATATTGTGACATATTTGGAAATAAATATTTTTAAACATATTCCTGAGCAAACTTTGTCATTATCAGGATTTCTTGCATCTGGAAAAAAGATTTTCAGGACATTATTTTCACAATTAAAGCTAAAATGTATGACTTTAAAGATATAAAAAGCAATAATTTATGCCAGTATTTTGTTTATTTAGAAAATAGACACTACAAAGCAGATGTATAGCAGAAATATAGTAGCGATTTTGTCTTTCAAAAAAAATAAATACATTTATTTGCGATATTCTTACAGATTGAAACAATGTTTATCATTTTTAAGTAGCTTCTGTCAATTTGTACACCTTGTTGATCAGGATTTCCACCTCATCTCCTCCCAAATGACAAAGATCCAGGATGCAGACCACATGAGCGCCCTCCAGCTCGGGAGCAGTTGCCAAAATCTCCTCTGCAGGAAGAAAAAACAACCGTTTTGTTTCCAGCTCACAGAAGCCCCACCCTGCCAGAGAGGGTCTTTGATCTGTTCGTCAGCTACCTGGTTCAGGGGGCGTGGCTTCTCTGCGGCTGGTTTCACCTCGGAGCGGGCAGAGGAAACCTGACGACAGGCAGGACAGCATGGAGTTGTTGTGCGGCTCCTGAGGAAGACCGACGGCTCGGGGGTCGTCTGAGTGCGCGACGGGAAAAAACGCAGCATCCACCGCTATCTGTTTATTGATGCCTGTTGGACAGATAGAAAAAAAAGTTAAGAAAACAGCTTACGTCAAACTGAGCAACATGTTCACAGAAGACAGATAGGTGTTTTTTTTTTAAGGTCACTCAGACCTCCGACTGTGTAAATTGATTGTTGCCGACAGATGGTCACCACAGTGTGACACTCACTGATGACGTAAATAAAATACAACATAAAGATCAGTTAGTTGTGTTTGTTCAGGACCTGTTCAAACAAAAAAAAATAAAAAAAAGTCTTTGTGAGACATCCACTCAAGAGAAAAAAAGATGAGTKCGTCAGACAGAAGCTGAAAAGAAGAGAACAGATCAGAGAGATTCTGCCGGACCCAGAATGGTGAGCTGGTAGTATCCTGGACAAGAAGCGGGGAGGAGGGTGTCGGAGGATGACTCCGACGTCCATCGCTGAGGCTGAAGGTTACTCCACCGCAGGAGAGCGCTCTTCTCGTCCAACGTGAAGCCGCGAGAGACGCTGTCCCCGTGCAGGATGCCTGGACACAGGTGTTCGGAGAGTTCTTGTTGCTGCTCGCACCAGCTGCTGCTTTCCCAGGACAGAGCGGGAGAGTCTGGTGGGAAAACAAACGTTAGTGTATCTCAACACACACACACACACACACACACACACACAGAGGAGTGAAGGCGAAGCTCTAACTCACCTTGACGTTGTTCTTCATGTTGAAGCTCCTCTTCCTCCTGCTCTCGTGTCTCTGTATCTCCAGGCCTCCTGCAGAGGCAGAGACAAATAATCTCAGAAACTTTTAAAGAATTTACTGAAAAATAAACGTAATTATTTCAGTCTGAACTACCTTTTAGACAAGCTGCTGCCGTGATTAAAGCAGGACGGAGTGGTTTCACTGGAAAACATGAGTTACAGTAGATTTAACTCATTAAATTACTTGTTCACACAAATACAATCTATACCASTTTTTCTCCAAGTTATACATTTTCTTTATCCGTTAGGTTATGYATGTCCTAAATGCWACATAAAATATAGTTTGGAAAACATAATTTGTTATAAAACATTTTTTTCTACAAATACTGACAGAAACTGGTCCTCAGCTTGGACCGAGTTTTGAATATTGACSCCCTTGTGAAGCAGAGTTTGACCTCGCTGTGTTAGAGATTGTGTATAAACTCTGTGTTTAATCCAACCTGAGGCTCGCAAACATCTCAGGAGTTAAGTCAAACCTATTCTGAATTCTTCTTTTCCTTCTGTTTGCCGAGCTGCCGTCAAAGGAAGGAGACGTTGAACAGCCTGCGGTCTGCTCAGCTGATTCTGGTGCGACTCGTTCTCGCTCAGCGTTCCAAACCTGACGAAAAACAAATGAAACTCATTCGTTTCAAACCCTCACTACTTTTAAATAAAAGACACTTTAAAATGAGGTCCCTTACCCCAGTCTCTTCCACTCCTTGTGTTTCTGTGGTTTGAAGGGGCTTCATGAAGCGCACCGCTGTGATCTGTCCCTGAATCGCAAGTTTTTTATGCTCTCTGTAGTGCAGAGTCTCTAACTCTGTCTTCAGGTCAGCCACAGCAACCAGAGGAGCCGGACCTTAAAATGGAAAGATGATTTAAAACCTGTTGTTTTAATTGAAAAAACAAAATCTTTTGTTTCTTACCTGATGAATCTGTCTGTGTAAACATCTGTGGGGGGTGGGGGTAACAGTAATGGCCGCCGACAGCCGTCTTCTGCAGGATGGCGTTGTCCTTCAGAGTCTTGGTCCACTGGATGAAGCTCTTCACTCTGGGGTCACTCACATATGGCTGACCCTTGTGGTACCCTGGTGTGGACACAGAAAATCCTTTAAATCTGCACCTGACACATTAAAGTTTAATAAAAATTTAGACTTTAGATACAAAAGTCCCGGGCAGGTCGGGGCTTGGTGCAGGAGGAGAGGAGGGTAGCAGCTCAGTATTAGTWCTCTTCTCACAGACAGCAGGAGCTGCCCTGCTCTGCTCTGATTGGCTACAACTGTGACTCTGCTTCTCTTTATTGGTTGAAAGCAGCGTCAGCTAAATCCCACTGGACTACAGAACGCAACAACACACTTTTTTTTCTCCTCCTCACTTTTAGGAAATACGTCGGAGACAGAAAACTTTAATCGCTTCTGCCCAACAAGCTTTAAAGGGATACATGATTAGTTGTAACATTAGACTTTATTTAATAAATATATTTTAACTGTAAAAATACTGTAGGATGTTCAGTTTTTATCATTTTTAAACTAAAAGTTTAAAAATATATTACATGGACGGGACCATTTTATTTACACATAAAGCATTCTGGGTAAATGACGACRTGGATAGGTCATCGGTGTGAGGCTGCTAGCGAGCTATATCCACCCTGAAGGTTAATCTTGGACAATATCTGATGATCGACTCTTTTAAATGAAACCAGAGAGCGTTGACAGAGAGGAGAAGGTAGAAATGACTCAGCCTGTAACTGAAAATATGGATGGAGGACAACAGAGCTGCTTCATGGAAGAAGAACCTCAGCTTAGCCTGTTAGCTTTAGCCCCGATGCTATCACCATATATATGTATTAGCTCAGTGCTACACATTCTCCTCTCGTCACTGAGGTCCTCCATCCACATGACAGAGAGGAGAAAACAAAACTCACTCAGCTGCAACTGAAAATATGGATGGAGGACCTCAGTTTAGCTTGTTTGTCGCACTAGCACCGAGCTAATACATATAAGGCAATATAGCGTCGGCGCTAGCGCAAAGCTAACAGGCTAAGCTCTTCTTCCATGAAGCAGCTCTGTTGTCCTCCATCCATATTTTCAGTTCCAGGCTGAGTCATTTCTACCTTCTCCTCTCTGTCAACGCTCTCTGGTTTCATTTAAGAGTCGATCATCAGACATTGTCCAAGATTAACCTTCAGGGTGGATATAGCTCGCTCACACCGAGGACCTATCCACGTCAACATTTACCCAGAATGCTTTGCGTGTAAATAAAATGGCTGCGTCCGTGTTAAAATATATTTTTAAAAATTTACAAAACTAAACAGCCTACAGTATTTTTACAGTCTTTATTTTACAGTTAAAATATATGTTTATCAAATAAAGTCTACTGTTACAACTAATCAGGGATCCCTTTAAGACCTTTGAATAATATATTTAAGGTCAACTTACACATTACTTTATGAATTTAAGAGTTGTTAAGAATGTGCAGACACCCTGGATGAAGAGGCAGCAGTCACCTGTGATGAAGATCTCTGTTTCACAGCTGCTGGTGAGGTACGGCAATGAGCCCTCCACCTGACAAACCCTCATCTGAGTGCACACCAGGTAGGTCACTACAAGAAAAAAAAAATGTTATTATTAACCACGAGGAGAACATGCAAACTCTACACAGGAAGACCCCAGGCACAAAAGGTGTCTGTGTTACAGAGGTGCTGTGCCTTACTTGGACAAATCTGGCTGAATATTTCAGGCTGAGATGAGGAGAAAAGCTCCAAGATAAAAGGCTGGTCAGACGTTCCGTCCACCACGTGCACCCAGCGATACGTCCAGTATTTCTCTGGAGCTGAGAGGTGCACAGTGTCAGCCACTACCTAATGTCTTCAAATGATAAACTGAGTGTAAAAATAAATTCAGCTGATAGAGAAAACATAAACCCAACATACCTTTGTTCCCTTTACTTCTGACTCTTTCAACACGGCCAACGAACGTCACCAGACCAATGACATCATAGGCAAAGTTGTTGGATAGGGTTTCTAACTCAGACCTGCAAAAGTGAAAAATAAAGAGCAGTGAAATATGGAACGATACGAAAAAAAGGTAAATTAAAAATGTACATGTGTCAAGTAGGAATGAAATGTACATTTAGAGTAATGAAACATGGATTTATCACCTGCTGGTGAACTGGTAGGAAACCTGAGGCAGCCCCCACTGAGGCAGGACCCTCTTTGGGGAGACCACAGTGATGACTGAACCCGGGTTTCGATAATTCAGGCAGATTTCTAAAAGAAACATTTTATAAATAAATATTGACATTTTCTGTCCCAGACGACATCATCAACCAAAACATCGGTTTAATGTTACATTTATCAAATTAGGACCCCACAGGCCTTTTATCAGACTTCTATTCTTTCCCGGTGTCAGTCAAATTTAATGTTACAAATAAATATTTCAGTTTAAATGAACTGAACATATAATCCAGGTCCTTGTTTCAGAGGTTTCCCTGTTCAAACACATCCTGTGAATGACAGGAATCACCTTTTTGCCTTTGTTGTTTCTCTGTTGGGAGTGTTCTGGGTACATACCAACAGAGGTAAAGTTCTTCAGTCCGTAATGGTCCATCTGTGGGCGAGATCTCTTGGAATAACTCTGCTTCAGCGAGTAATTCTGGATGTACAGCACGCTGCCGACTTTCATCCTCTCGTAAAACTCAGGACAGAGCTCGTTCCAAAGCACGAGCGACATCAAGCCACTCTGGTCAGCAACTTCAAAATATGCCTGTAATATATACAACCAGTCAGCAGATATGTCAACGTTCAAACTGTGAACAAGAACAGGTTAGCATATTAATAAATGATACGAAGGTTAAACTCGCCTGATAGGGGTAATCAATCTTCAGGCCAAATCTTCCRTAGTATCTTAACCTGGACTTGTGAATTATCTTCACGAGTAGAGGGAGAGGTTTTGATGAGACTTTGAAGCAGGAGTCCACACTCCTCAGAAGAGCAACCTTAGACACTGAAACAAATTTAAACCAGACTGTTAGGTCATAACAGCTTTTTACATTCAATAAACCTTTCCATAAAGGAAAATAGTAACTAGGTATGGGCAATTTCTTTGCAAATATAATTTAGCCAGTAGCTGCATTACAAGTGAATGAAGAAACTGGTTGTGCCATAAATAAACAATTCTTCTCAATTTATTAATAAAATTTCTTATCTAAGATTATGAGGTTTATAATATTACAAAATTTATGTTAAAAGGTGAACTTTCTATGTCTTTAAACGAGTTACATTGCAAATATTTCTGAGTTTTGGCTCTTTGGTGCTACTTTTCTGATGAAGCCTTTAGAATCACACAGGACACAAATCAACCAGTTTTTAAGACAATATACTGAATACAGAGGTGGGTAGGGTACTCAAAAGTTGTATTCAAGTAAGAGTAGCGATACTTCATAATAACATTACTCAAGTACTGAAGGTGTAGTCACAATACAAGTGATCAGCTGAAGACCTGACATACTCACCATCCAGAACCGTCTGAGAGGACGAATGAGACCCCGAGATCCAGAGCTCTCCCTCCGGGTCGTCATTGTTCCACAGCGGCAGGTAGTGTTTGCGGCTCACCTGCAGGGGAACGTCCCTCAGAAGCGCCAGGCTCCTCTCCATGCCGTGTTTCACCAGCACGGGCAGCGACTCGACGTCACTGATGCTGGACAGGACAGCTGACCTCTCTGCCACACAACTGAGCTGTTCAATGCAAATGTAGCCATGCCCCAGTCTCCTCTCGTTGTAAACAAAGGAGCACTGGCTGACGCGGACGTCGCCTCCGGCCTTCAGCTTGTTTTTGTGCACCAGGTGGTTCAAACCTGGGTGAAGGAGGCATTTGGCTCGCCAGAACCCGTCTGTGAGCGTCACGTCGTAGGCGTAGCTGTCAGCCCGCTGCCCGTCAGGCTGCTCTGTCAAATACCTCTGAAGAGAAACGRCGGCGACAGGAGCTGCCTCCTCTGCGAGCTTCAGGCACTGGGTGGAAGATAAACGCTGCAGCGTCCTCTGAAGAAAAGACGGCGGACAGACAGCAGATACCACCGAAGAAGACGAGCTATCCTCCATTGACGACTTATTTAGAAAACCACAGCCGAAGCCGTTAAATTAGACCATTTTAGCCAATAAGTTGCTCATTTAGCTTACTAAAACAGTGCAGATGTAAACTAGACTTCACAGTAAATGTCGATTAATTTATGAGAAGTTACTTCGTTAGAAATATGTTTAAGGTGGGTTAGCTGTTAGCTAAAAATACAAACAGTGCGGTGCTGTTTGATTGCGTCACAAATTTCCTCTATCTCGAAATGGTGCACAGATAAGTAATTTGCGCATAGAGCGCAAAATGTAACTTTGCGATTCAAAATACTTCACCTAACTTTAAAACTGGTCCACTCCAAAGTGTGCAAGTTGCACTGTTTTTGAAATCCGCGCAATACTGCGCGAGGACCCCTTGTGTCTACGTCATCAAGGCGACAAACGGGCCATGTTTGTAGTTCTGTAGTCTCATTTTAATTGGTCCCATAAACTTTGGAAAAAGTATATTTATTTATTTATTTATTTATTTACAGTCTAGCGTTGGATGTTACAGTACATGTCCAGTTAAAAAAATATCCACCTGTTTTAAAACATTTTTAGTTAAATAGTCCATGCATCTATTCCATGTAGGACAAAAATATCAAAAAAAATGTTGAGTAGGTCCTCTGGATGGGTTCATTTTTGTTTAAACTGTTTCGTTTATCCTACAAGAGTCTACTTTAGTCCGAGGAGTTTTGGTACGAGCAGTTTTCAACAAAGAAAACCCGTCTAGAGGGCCTCCTAAACTTGTTTTTAGGGAGTGATAATGAGCTGATTTGGTTCTACAATAAATAAATAAATAAATAAATGTTTTTATACACACATCATCTATGTGAATGTGGCTTGTTTTATTATCAAACATAAGTCACTTCATTATTATTATTATTATTATTATTATTATTATTATTATTATTATTATTATTATTATTATTAGTTTACAGCAGTACAGTAGAAAGTTTTTGTTTTGTTTAAGTTTTCTCGTCAAAGACTACAATCCCATAATGCTTTGCGCTCCTGGCAACAATTCTTGTCGACGTGGGAAGGGAGGGATACAGACACAAAAACACACACGGACGTCTTTGGGTTTTTGGCTGTTGTTAGGGGCTTGTTTGACAGATGTCCGCGACATGTCAGGTGTATATATCGGAGAACTTCGTCACGTTTGAAACATGTGGCTCAAACCGGAAGAAATTCTGCTGAAAAACGCGTTTAAACTGTGGGTCACCGAGAAGGATAATGAGTACTTCGTACTGCAGAGGAGACGGGGGTACGGCGAAGGTGGCGGCGGGTTGACAGGTAAAGTAGCGGGTCGATTATTTATTTTCGCCCCCTCTTGTAAATTCAGGACAACTACTGCTTTAAAGGCACATTTAAGCACTTATATGTGTTAAGTGATATTGATTGTTTCTTAGCTGTTGTTCCCTGTCATATCAGAAAGAATGCTAACGTTATCAGGAAAAAATAGTCCCTTTGCAACAGGTGGAAAATAATGTGAGTTAGCATCTTTTTAGCTAGTTTACAATATGTTTGAGTACGTGTCAGTAATTTTGCATTGTGTTTTTTTGTCCAGCATTGTTGACAAAAAGGGCGTTAATCCTATTTCCTCTCCCACTACGCTTTTTTAAACCAACAGCATGTACAGTTTTCTGAATCAAAACACAGGCTGATTTGAAAAAAAAAATAATAATAATAAATTAAATTAAATTAAAAGATGCTCCCTCCTGTTGTGTAGTTCCAGCTCAAAATAATTCGACAGCATCTTTTTCCATAAATCAGTGAAAGATACTGAAAATTAGTGATCAAATTCTTGAATTTGTCGCCCTGTAAAACACAAAGAACTGTTCTCTGGAAAATAAAAAAAACATCAGCACCTTTCATGAGGCACTGATGCTCATTTGAGTTGCCACATGCATAAATCACGTCACATCTTTACACAAGGAAAGGAAGTCGTTGTTTGTTCAGATTAGACCTGCAGCTGTCTGTTTTCAGCATTAATATAAGGTCATTTTAGATTGTCTTTAAAAAAAATACAACCTATACACACCAAAACTCTCACAGGAACTAGATCTAATGTCTTGTTTCTTCTTTTAGTTTCTCATATAAATGTTTGACTGTAGGATAAGTGATTGTTCAGAACAACTTTGAGCTGATTTGCATCAACTCTTTCTTTGCCAGGGTACATCTTGAGCATGTTTGTTGTTTTTGTGCTTCAAATTTTTCAGCTGAACTGGCAGATATCGTTATTAACATGTGGCATTTGCAAACGGCATTCTTTTTGAGTTTTGCATCGTAGACTTTGTGGAACTAAATCTGTGACCCATCACATCAAACTGTGAATTAAGTTTAATTTGGATCAAAATGACTTCAGCACATTTTCAGATAAAGCTGGATCATCCTGATATCCTGAGTGGTTCCAGAGATATGTCTTGATTTGTCTTTCTGTTTAGGATAACACATTTATATTTGGTTTGAATCTTGTTTCTATGTTATTCTAATGAGGAATTTTTTTGCGTAATTTTAAAGAAGAAACCTCAGACTGTTTTTGGATATTAAGAGTTACCAGCTTGGAAGGGAAAAAGAGATTTACCAGCACATGGAAAATGACAAAACTTTTAAGTCTTCTGAAATTATTATCATTTTTGTAACTACTGCTCAAAGAAATGCTTAAAAATTTAAGATTATATTTAAGATGTTTCTGAAAAGGTTAGTAATATAGGTAAGTAGGTTAATTCATTATATTTTGGCAAAGTGCAATTTATGCAGATGTTTTAACCAAGCACTATAGCAGCCTATTTCTCCAAATGCCTCTTTGTGACCTAATCCTTGGCTCCATGTGATGAATCACACATATGTTTAGAAGTTGGGTTGTTTTTAAGGACTGTCCAGTCTCTGTATAACCAAAGCAGAAGCAGTGTCCACAGTCTTGGCACAAAGTCGAGCTCGTTCTCAGTGCAGGTTGGATTCTTCCATGACTGTTCCTTGGCCAGATTCTGTTTGTGGTGTTCATGGACAGGATCTCAAAGAGCAGTCGCGGAGAGGAGAGTGTCTGTGAAAATGAAAACCTCAGAGTCTCTTCTCTGCAATAACGATGTGGTTCTGTTGGATATTTTGGGCCATGACCTTCAGCGTGCACTGCGGYGAAGATGAGAGTCAGCTCCTCTAATAGGTGCGAGGACATGGTTCTCAACAAGAAACAGGTGGGATACCTCCTACTGATCAGGGGGAGTCTTTGCCTCTGGTGGAGGAGTTACTACAAATGAGCAGTAGGAGATGTCAGTGTAAGAGTTTGGCTGTAATAAGAGTGGAATCTGCAGGGCAGCTACTGATTTTTAGTCACACTTTCTAACCACCTACCAGAGCGTGACAGTAAGGTAATCACCAGATAATTAATGATAATGAGCGGTTTCAACACTGAAGCTAAAATTACAGGTGTCCTGGGTGGCTGCTTTAATGATGGAGTTTATTTACAACATGGTGGTTCTCATCAGAGGAGTCTTTAACATCTGAGGCGTCTTTTATCCTCTGCTACACAATCAATGGGTTGATAAGAACGTTAGTAATGTCAACCGTGCTGGATGCGCTGAATGCTTTTAGAAAACACAGCTGACAGTCTGCTCTGAAACTGATGGAGTGCATTATGGTTTCAGCACAACCCTGTTAATAATTYATGGAGGGCTCGCCAGCAAGACTGTGTAAAGGTAACAGATTTAGCTAAATTTAGTTCTGGCACTGACCTGGGGCTTCATTTATTTCTGCTGTCTGTATGGATTTAAAGTCCTTGATCCAAGTTTTAGGAAATAAATAAAACACTGATGCACACTGTATTGCTTTAATGATTTAACATATATTTTAGATGCTTCTAAGTATGATTTTATTACAGCTTTTAAATGGTTGTTGGCAACAAACTGTCTGCTTTTCAAAGACATTATGTGGGTAAGTGTTATTAAAATGTTTGTATTTATAAGTCTGCTGTGATTTCCAGGCCTTCTTGTGGGAACCCTTGATACTGTGTTGGACTCCACATCCAAAGTCGCTCCCTACCGCATCCTACACTACACACCTGACTCACAGGTGTACTGGTCCATAGCATGTGGTACGTGACTCCATTTAAATTATCCCGTCTGCTGATTTAAACGCTCAACTCTTCTTCAGGTAAAGGCATATTTAAGTCCCTCTGAAACAGCATTAAATATTTACTGTTCAAGCACTGATATCCATGAAAAATCAAGTYAATACAACAAGTTTGGTTTGCACTAATTCAAGTTAAAGAAAAGAGGGTTTTACTAAAAAGTGTCAGCTGATTTTAAAAGATGATTAAAAATGGGGGAAATGGAAAGGTAAATAGTCTTTCTGATTTGTTTTTACTCTATTGGTTCAGGTGTCACCAGAGAGGAGATTGTGCAGCACTGGGACTGGCTGCAGCAGAACATCATGAGGACGCTCTCCGTTTTCGACTCCACTGAAGACATCACCAGCTTTGTCCAGGGGAAGATTAGAGTAAGAAGTTAGAAAAGACTGAAAAACCTCCTGGATGGTTTTCCARTCGTTTTGAATTCAACTAAATGCCTTCCTGTCATGTTGTGTTTCAGGGCCTGATTGCAGAAGAAGGGAAAACATCTCTGGTGCTGGAGGACGATCCGGAGAAATTCCGAGAAGCACTTCTGAGGTTTGAGAAGTGGTTTGAGCTGCCCCCCCAGGAGAAGCTGGTCACGTATTACTCATGCAGCTACTGGAAAGGCAAAGTACCCTGCCAGGGCTGGCTCTACCTCAGCACCAACTTCTTGTGCTTCTACTCATACCTTCTGGGATCTGAAGGTAACATCTAAGCTGAAACATGTGCTGAGTGGGGTAACTTCTAATTGCAACAAAACCATTTTTCATGTATTTAAGACAGTTTTTTTCCTCAAATAGAAAATAGTTCTTGGTAATTGCTGCCATTATAGCTGACCTTACAGTATAGACTCAAATATCTCTGTGGATAATTGTTGGCTCTGATTTTTGGGTCACATTGTAAGACATTTCATAATGATAGTATATTCATTTTTTTCCCCTGTAGTTATTTCTGAACCTGTTTTAAAATTGATTTGTTTACCTGACACTACAGTGAAGCTGGTCATTTCCTGGGATGAGATCTGGAGGTTGGAGAAAACCTCTAACGTTATTCTGACCGAGAGCATCCACGTTCTGGCCCACGGAGAGGATCACTACTTCTCCATGCTGCTGCACCTCAACGAAACCTTCGTCATCATGGAGCAGCTGGCCGAYTACGCCATCAAACGTCTTTTTGATAAAGAGGCCTTCCAGAGAGAGCCAGCGCTCTCAGACCCCCTGCAAATCACCAAGAGGCACGGCTTTAATGATGCTGAACACTGGTTTAAAAAAATTAAATGTGTTTTTTTGGTTTTAATTTTTTGACATCATTTTCACTACAGAGGCCTGGAGGCACACGCAAAAAGTCAGCAATTCCGGACRTTTTTCAGGCTTCCCAAAGAGGACAACTTGTTAGAGGTGCATGAGAGCTACTTGTGGGTGCCCTTCAGCCATTTTAACACACTCGGCAAGATCTGCCTGTCTGAGAACTACTTGTGTTTCGCCAGTCAAGATGGAAGTCAGTGCCATGTTGTCATTCCAATGCGAGAGGTAAAGCTGGGCAGATGAAAATATGATGTCATACTGTGACTCTCTTACCTGCCTGCATTTCCTGATAACAGGTCGTCAGTGTCGACAAGCCAGATTCCAGCAGCAAGGCTTTAACGGTGTGTGTGCGTGGCAAGAGAGCGCTGCGTTTTTCTGAAGTGTGGGACTACCAGCGGCTCGCCAACACGATCCGTAGCCGGTGTGGGATCAGTGCCAGCCCACAGCACTCGAGTTCATCAGAGGTGAGATGATGTGTTTTTATYTGTGCTGTTTTCATCTCGTGGTCTGCAGCACCCTCTGACAGCAAGAGAATTTACAAAACATCCTTAATGCTCAGGCCATACGTGGAGAATGCCAATCGCTCATAAATCACTTCGAGGACAATCCGGAGGACGTGACTCTCATGGTGGGACAGAAAGACAGCAGTAAGGCTGTAAGCACCGAAGCCCTCATGACTGTTTTCCACCCACAGGATGTTGAAAATCTTGACCCTAAAATGGTAGGCACCAGATTCCTGCTAAAATCAGTTGTTTTCAACTTTTCAAACCATGATGCTAATAAATGAGAGTTCCTTCATATGTGAAGAGATATGTGCTGTCTATGTGTTTTTTAGCTTAAAGAGAAGATGAAGGAGCAATCTTGGAACATCCATTTTTCTGAATACGGACGTGGGACGAGTATGTTTTTCACCAAAAAGACAAGAGACTTGATTGTTCGCGGTGTTCCTGAATGTTTGAGGGGAGAGCTGTGGATGCTGTTTTCAGGTATCTGTACTTCATCTACCACTCCTCTATTTACAGTCACACAGGAAGTTATTTTTTAGCGAGTCCCTTTGAGTTCTTTAAAAGCTGGCAGGTGTGAGATCACCACATTCTGCGTGAACCCGTAGGCGCCGTAAACGAGATGGCCACTCACCCCGGTTATTACACCGAGCTGGTGGAGCAGTCTCTGGGCACGAGCACTTTGGCCACAGATGAGATCGAAAGAGATCTGCACCGTTCTCTGCCCGAGCACCCGGCGTTTCAGAGTGACACGGGAATCTCAGCTCTGCGCAGAGTCCTTACTGCCTACGCCTACAGGAACCCCAAGATTGGCTACTGCCAGGTAAATCAGTTTCTTCAGCTACTGCATATTTAATAACTAGATTAAGAAACATCGCAGCCAGTTATTGTTATTTATGTATTTTATTATTAAAGGGGACATATCCTGCAAAATCAACTTTTTAGCCCTTAAATACAGTGGAGTCTCTAGGAGTGCAGAGAAGTTAAATGTAGTCTCTCTCTGTGCTGCGTAGATATCTTTATATTCTGTGTGTGTATACACTTGTTTCTGCTACAGAGTGAGGACCATAATATGTTTTTTTAACCTACTTTTTGGGAAGTGAGGACATTTTCTCGGTCCTCACCTTTTTTCACAGTTCTGCTACACTCTACTAGTTAGGTTTAGATATGGTGTGAATGAAGTTTTGGCTCAGGTTAGGGATAGACTAGTAATGGTTAGGGTTTGGGAAAATGTCTGGGTTAGGCATAAATGCAGTTTAAAAAAAATGAACGGAAGTCAAAACAAAGTCCTCAGTTTGATGGAAATACAAGGATGTGTGTGTGTGTGAGAAGCGCTTCAGTTGGATTTAAAGAGGCAGTGTCAAAACAAGTTGATCTGAGCCATCCTCAGACAAGAGGTGAAAGAGGGGCTTGTGGAGTTACGATAAGGAGGAATTCAGACCAAAGCATTGCAGTTCCACTTTATATAGACCAGTGGTTCCCAACCCTGGTCCTCAAGTACCCCTATCCAGCATGTTTTACTTGTTTCCCTGCTATTCAGCAGGTCTTCAGAAGATTGTTAATCACTCATTCATTCAAACCAGGTGCATCAAATCAGGGAAACATCTAAAAATCACTGCTTTAAATGTTTTTTTTTTTTTTTTTTTTTTTTTTGATGGAAGGAGGGAAACATCTAAAAATCACTGCTTTAAATGTTGACCAACACCTCAAGAGCTTCTCTGAGCTTAAGACATTTTCAAAATATAATAACGACTTAGTTTTATGTTTTTTAGTATTGCCTCTGGAAGCCATTGATTCTTTGCCATTTATGTGTAAATAATAAATCAGATAACATGTATTAAAGCTGTGATTCTCAACCCTGATCCTCAAGGACCCCTTTCCTGCATGTTTAGGTGTTTTCCTGATTTGACACACCTGGTTTGAATGAATGAGTGATTAACAATCTTCTGAAGACCTGCTGAATAGCAGGAAAACAAGTAAAGCATGCTGGACAGGGGTACTTGAGGACCAGGGTTGGGAACCACTGATATAGACCCTGACTGAATGATTTAAATGTGAACAAGAAGGATTTAAAAGCTTGATATATTTCCTTTAATACAAGTGGTGATACAGTATTATGATATTTCTGTATAAAATTCACAGTTATAGATTCTTAGCTGCAGGAACACATTATAAATGCAAACCTTTTTGCTCCTGTTATGCTACACATTTACTATAGTACAAACTGCATGCATCTTGTTGCCATGGCAGCCTGCATGCATGCAGTGATGCTGCAAGAAAAAAAACTCTCCTGATCTGCTGACTGATTATAAATCTGTTTCAGCTAAAAAGGTATTAAACTCTAAAAGAAAAACACGTCTTTTCTTGTCTTTAGGCCATGAACATTCTGACCTCGGTTCTCCTGCTGTACGCTAAAGAAGAGGAGGCTTTCTGGCTGTTGGTAGCTGTCTGTGAGAGGATGCTGCCGGACTACTTTAACCGGAGAATTATCGGTGAAACACGAATCTACAGATTCTAACACTATTTGTGCAGGTGATTTAAAAGAAAATGGGTTTAAAGGTCTGATATGTGTCCCAGGTGCTTTGGTTGACCAGGCCGTGTTCGAGGACCTGATCAGAGAAAACCTCCCCCAGCTGGTGGAACACATGACGGACCTGACGTTCTTCTCGTCTGTTTCCCTGTCCTGGTTTCTCACTCTGTTCATCAGCGTTCTGCCCATAGAGAGTGCCGTCAATGTGGTGGACTGCTTCTTCTATGACGGCATCAAGGCTATCCTGCAGCTCGGCCTCGCTGTGCTGGACTACAACATGGAGGCTCTCATCAGCTGCAACGATGACGCAGAGGCTGTCACCATCCTCAACAAGTCTGTTTACGTATAAAGCAACACACTACAAAGGTTATTTCTCTGTAAACTATAGTTTTTTTTGTTTGTTTCTGATGGCGTTGTTTCAGGTTCTTCGACAGTGTGACAAATAAAGACAGCCCGTTGCCTCCCACAGTGCAGCAAGCCTCAGTAGGAAATAATGAGAAAGCATCCCACATCAGTGTAGACATCAGTGAACTGATCCGAGAGGCGTACGAGGTTGGACAAGATTGACGCCTTCCATTTTGAGTCTGCAACATTTGGGCTGCAGATAATATCATTGTTTTCTGTTTTTATAGAAATATGGACACATCCGTACAGAGGACGTTGAGAGCTCACGGAAACGAAACAAACTGTTTGTGATCCAGACTCTGGAGGACACGACGAAGCAAAATGTTGTAAGTTACACCTGTGGTTTCCAACCATTTTAGACTTATGTACCTCTGAGCCATTTTGTCATACCACCAGTACCCCTTCAGTCAAACGTAATGATGATTCTCCAAAACTATAATGTACAATAAATGATTATTAAATGAAAATCATTTATTTAACACCCTAGAACTTTTAATTCTCAGGCATTTTATTTTTTTCAACTCAAATTAAATATAAAGAAAACAGCAGCGTCCAAAATATGTCAGAAACTCACCCAAATTTACACACCTGGGAAATTTTTTCACGTAGCCCCTGCAATATGCTCGCGTACCCTTGGTTGGGAATCACTGCTTTAGACAGTGTGAAGGACTGAAGGAGCTGTCCAAGGTCCTGAATGTGCTTTCAGGACTTTAGACAGTATGAAGGACCAAAGGAACTTTCCAAGGTCCTGAAAGTGCTGGAATGTTTCAGGACTTTAGACAGTATGAAGGACCAAAGGAACTTTCCAAGGTCCTGAATGTGCTGGGATGTTTCAGGACTTTAGACAGTATGAAGGACCAAAGGAACTGTCCAAGGTCCTGAAAGTACTGGAATGTTTCATGACTTACACTACAGGAATTAATTTTGCTGTGTTGTTATTGTGGCTTTAAGGATTGATACAGTGTCTGTTTTCAGATTCGAGTGGTGTCTCAAGAAGTCAGATTAAATGTCACGCAGCTTGATGAGCTTTACAACCTGTTCAAAGTGAGTCCAAAGCATAAAACAGTACCTTCTCTTTCATTTCAAACACTTAAACTAATAGAGTTCATGCCTTTTCACCTTCTCGTTATTTCCTTTATTCAGAGGCAGCACTTCCTCAGCTGCTACTGGACCATGAGCAGTCCCGCTCTGCTCCACCATGATCCCAGTCTGGCCTATTTGGAGCAGTACCAGTTAGGTTTCCAGCAGTTCAGTGTGCTCTTTTCCCTGCTTGAACCCTGGACCTTTTGCTCCTCCAAGAGCACGCTGTCCCTCTGGATCTTCCGCCTAATAGACGAGAACCAGGACGGTCTTATCAACTTCAAAGAGTTTTGCTGTGCCCTCGGTACATTTGATTTTTGTTTTTAATTTATTTTTTATTATCCCTGCTGCTTTAACTGCATGTTTCTTCTTCCTTAGATACTTTGTACAGTGGATCTTTCACAAATAAGCTGAAATTTCTCTTCAAGCTCCACCTGCCTCCAGGTTAGTGATTAAAAAAAACTGCCTTACTTCTATCTCGAGATTATTTCAGAGTCATTATATTAGACTTCTAGTTCAAAGTACTAGTGCGCCAAATGTCTTTTCCTTGGATTTGTTAGTTTTCGTGTTTGCCCACCATGTTAAAGCAACGATGCTGTTTAAACTTGCAGAGCTTCAACACACATATGAGTTGTCATTTTAATAATCCAGCCCGTTACTCAGGATTGTGTTGAGTGAGCACTTCGCCTGGGGTAAGACGCCGCCCTTGAAGCTCTTATCTACGCGATGTGTCACTGCCTGCTCGGAGGCCAGGGTGGTAAGAATAGCACGTATTTGAGTGAAAGCACTCCCCATGGCAGCGACGGGTGCAAGGCACTGCGAGGGCATTCGCCAGAGGGCTGGTTTCTCTGAAAGGAGGATCTGTGAAAGGAGAGAGCTGCTCAAATTACAGCTGACAGCGTAGCAGTGGCAGACGAGCCCTGAGTCACCGTTTGTGCTGCGCCAGGCCAATAAATGTCAGGCAGAGAAGCCCATTTTGTGTCTCCAGGAGAGTGTGCATGCTTCTGCACCAAGGACGGGTCACATCCTGGCGCTTCATTTCACATTACCGTACAAGGYGTTCAGTCCACATCGTATCTGCATCTTTGCAAGTAAAAGGTGCTGAAAGTGAAGCGAACACTTCATTGATCTGGGAAATGTAATCATGTGCTTTTTAGAGCTGAGAATCTTTCAGCCCAAACAAAGCGTGCAGCAGCTGTTTTCACTTATCAGATAAAGAGCAGCGACTGCTCACTTACGTCACTTGTGTTTTCATTACAGAGATGGTTAAACGTTTTGTACTCTCAGTGTACAAAAACAACCACGCTGAAGTTCACTGTACTACAGTCCTGTAACCCCACAGTGGGAAATGTTGCCAAAGTAAATTGAAATTAAACCTGGATCTTCAATAATATTTAACAATAAGGTTTCACAATAAATGTGCAAAATTTAAAATAAAGTCTGATTTTTTTCACTCGTGGCTGCAGAAAGGAATATCTAAGAGGCTGTCGCTATGGGGGGGGGGGGGGGGGGGGGGGTTCTGAGATTCAGGTGCGGACCTCAGGCTGTGCTCTTAATGCAGCAGTAAGCTGTCAAGCAGACAACATGACAGTGCTGACTGTCAGGGTTTAATCGATGCATGAAAAAGGCACGCGTGTTTGCACCCACATGTGGGTCATCTGTGGGGGGGGTGGAGCGCAGAGATATAACGGAGCATATCCCAATTAACAGTGAAAGAGTTAGAAGGTATTTTAGAAATAAACTGCTTATTTTATTATCCAAAAACACACTTTGTTGCAATGTTAAGGTTCTTTATAAAAAAAATACATGTTTATGTAACAAATGGTCCTGGTAAAAATGTCAAATTACACGATATAAGAAAAGATGAGAACTTTAAAATCTGCAGGAAAACATTTGAGCACTAAACCTTTCATCTGAAATGCACACACACACACACACACACACACACACACACACACACACACACACACACACACACACACACTAGAAAAGTGGTTTAGAGATTGTTGGCAGACTGTAAACATTTTAGTGCCCCAGACAGCACCTGGACCTGAAAATCACCAGAATCTGTGGATAAAACTAAAAATGATTTTAAAACAGACCTATATCCAAATGTTGTTTTATAAGATAAGTGACCAAAAACCCAAGAGGAAATGTAAAAATAAAAATTATTTATGATACAACAAAGGAGTAATTCAATAACATTTTTTTAAGAATAAGTTTTTTATGTTTACATAATTCTCTCTGGAAGGCATTAAAATGTAAACAGTTAAGTTCAGAACATCAAATAAAGCTTTCAGGGTTGTTAGTTACACCTCATCTATCCAACTCAGGATAAGGACATGTATCTTTTTATCTCTCTAAACATGATTATTTTTACTCCTCTTTCACCTGCTTCTTCTTTTCTTTCAGTTCTTTCACTGTCGGGTGTGTTTTAGCCTTCACAGGTAGTCCTCAGCACTTAAAGGAYCAAAGACTGCAGCACTTTATTCCTCTGACTGAAGACTCCTCTCACTTGACCAGACTGTCTGGTTAGCCTCTTTACTCTTCTCCCCTGAAACTCACATTTCCCTCTTTTTTTTAATCTTAGTTTACTAATAACTCCTCCCCAAATCTTCTGGAAAGATTATTTTATTACCCTGTGCTCACATGTCGACTTTTTCATTTCAGCCTTTGACCTCCCAGAAGATGGTGTGATACGGAAAAGTCCTGAGAGAGGTAGGATTTCATCCAAATTTACTGCAAATTATAACAAATACTGTAAATGTAAATTTTACTGTTATTTATAAAACTGACAGGCAGGGGAAAGGTTGATCTGCAGACGTATCTGAAACAGTGGCAAAATGAAATACTGAAGAAAGAAGAAACCATCAAGGACCTACCCAGAATAAACCAGGTAATTCAGCTCAGAGTTCATAAAAACATCACTTTAATTGTGTGAATGTTTAATTCTGCAAACATATGCTCAGTTTCTTTGTGCTAATTTAGGCTTTTTCTGCTAAATTTTAGCTATTTTAGGCTATTTTTTAACTTTTTACTATACTATAGCTTTGGTATAAGTTTTTTGTATGTATCATTTCCCAATCTGTTAATTTTAACTTGTTTCTGTTAGTTTTAGCTTCTTTTTGATAATTTTAACTGCTTTTCTGCTTTCAGTTTTTAAAACTCTTGCTGTCTTTCTACAGATTTTTCATTTTTGTTGTCCTACTTTCATAAAAGTCAGCTGTTCAGATCAGATCACATTAACAGTTCAGCTATTCAGAAAATCTTTCAACATTAAGCCTTTTCACAAGAAATGCAATTTCTCTAGTTCATTTATTTTTCTAGAGTTAAAAAAAAAAAGATGTTATAAATTCTTACGTTTTGTTTCAGTCTCAGTTCATCCAGTTCTCCAAAACCCTCTACAATATTTTCCACGGTGATCCAGAGGAGGAGTCTCTGTACCGAGCCGTCGCCCACGTCACCAGCCTCCTCCTGAAGATGGAGGAGGTGGGACGGAGGCTGCAGGACTCCAGCAGCCCGTCCGAGACCACCAAGCCCGCCAGCACCACTGCCGCCGAGGACTGCTCGACCAGCGAAGAGGCCTCCACGACCCCGGAGAGCTCAGAAGCCTCCAGCTCCCACAGCAGCCAGGAGGCGGCGCCCGACCCCACCCAAACAGAGTGGTCGTTTTCCTTTGAGCAGGTGCTGGCCTCTCTGCTCAACGAGCCCACCATAGTCAGCTTCTTCGAAAGGCCCGTCAACATTCAGAACAAACTAAGACAAACCCGGGTGGCCCAGCTCAAACTCATGGCCAACAAGTGAACAAACAGAGGAGATGCTTGGTTCTGACTCACATCTGCAACTTAAAATAAACTCTTCTCTTGGATTGTTGTGAGGCAGAACGTCTGATCGCTCTGATGTAGCTGCAGAGGAGACGTAATGATGGCTGATAAAACACTGCAAACATTATATAACACTTTACTGACCAACACCTTCTCTGCTTCGATTTTAAATCTTAAAGCCGACCCGTCAGGCTGAGGGTTGATACTAACATCTTGTTATGTATTTGAAATCTTTTCCTACTTAACCTTATTCTGTCATGTAGCCACACTTAGATTTAAGGTGAAATTTAAAGTTAATTTTTTGGATATTTTGAGACGCAGTTCTGTAGAAATGTTAAATGAGTTATAATCTCACCTGTTGTAGGCAGCCGCTGTGAACGACCTCTGTTTGGAGAAACAGTTTAATTCGTGACAAGCTAACAACTGTCTGAACGAGTTGAACACTTTAATGGATTGCTGCTCTCTTAAAACAGCTTCAGGCTAACGTTTTGGAACCGTTTGTGTGCAAGTTTATCTCCAGTTGTAGGTGTGCCATAAACAAAAAATGATTTTAGGATTTAGGGCCTCAGACAATATTTTATAAACCTTGAATCAACCACAAATTCATTAAATTAGTTTTAGCCTCTGATGCTGTGACAGTTTGTTAAAAGTTGCGAGCATCCTTACTGCCATCCTTCTGGAAAACTTGTATCAAAGGAGTGATTTGACCTGTGTTTATATTCTTAATCACAGTAATACTTTCCTTAAACACTGGTCCCAGTTTTCTGAATCCATCTCTATGCCTTTAAAAGAGACATAATGGCTGAATTAATGTGATGTTTCCTGTTCGTGTTGCAGCTTCACTGCCTTCAGCTCAGGTCACACAGCTGAATCAGACCTGCTCACATGTGCTTGTCGTAACCCGTTTGCATCACTAGCTTTATGATATCCTGTGAAGTACCCCAGGCTGCACAGGAAGTGCTACAGCTAGCTGCTGACACTACTATTTTCCCTTTTAAATAATAGTTAGTGAATGAACTAATATGAGACTTTAGATTTAATCAGATTTAAGATGACACAAAACCCACTTCAATCTTGTTGGTCATTCTGAGAGTTATCTACAACAGGTAAGATGTTGTTTAACAACGTCACAGAACTCTGCTCCAAAATGTCTAAATAATCTCTTTTAAAACCTAAAACTGTTGCATCATATAAGACAGGTTTACTCTATAAACCACATGTTCAGTCTGACACTACAGGACTGTTTGATGTAAATTCTCATTCAGTCTATGAAGCTATGCTTGTTTGTCCCGTGACTTCAGTGTCTTACGTTGTGACTTAGTCCTGAAACGTCATTTCAGCGATAAGCAACACCAGCTCAGTTAAATGTAGGACAGGACAGGTGAGTTAAAGGACACATCTCTGAAAGCCATAAAGGGACCGAAGACGTCGCATTTATTCAGAGCAGGAGCTGATGAAGATGCAGTGGAACATTTTGCAATAAGCTGCAGGGAGAGTCTGGCTTCCAGCACATCAGCCGGTCTCGTTTGTCCACCAGCAGGACGCACGGGTCACCTTGAGTCCTGTGAAGCTGGTGTTTGATTGGCTGCCGCGTCCCGCTCAGCGCTGTGAGGTTTTCTTTGCAGGGTTCGGGTTAATGACGTCATAAGTATCTGTTCTGTAGGATGTTGTACGCTTTAGCTTTGTGTTTTAAAAAAAAAGGTTTTGCTTGTGATTTGTGTATTTATGAGGCGTGTATAAATATGATGAGCTAGTGGACTGTTGTGGAAAAGTTCAACCTTTTAAAAACATTTTGTTTCATCGAATCTCAGGGTGACATTTCTGTAAACTGAAAGTGGAAAAAAGGGATATTTTTCAGCCTGAGACAATTATATGACAGAAATATATAAACCTGACATCATCTGTAAAGTTAAACACTCTGTAAAGAGCATGTGTACCTTAGAGACGTGCTTTTGCTGCTTGCCACAGAGAGAGTTTATTTATTTTTTCTGTTTTCCTGTCTTACTGCTTCTGTCTCAGTGAGTCKTTTGCACAGTTGTTGGAGGTTGGCGAGTTGTAGACGCGCCTGTATCTCAGCCCAGATCTGAGAGGTGAGGGGATCCAAAAGGTCACGACCGTTCCAGCTGCAGCTCGGCGTCTCTGGGGGCCAAATGAATAAATTGAAAAAGCTTTACGGCGTCTCTGCTCGTCCCGAGGAGTTAGTGTTTTATGTGCCTCTAAAGTCCAGCTTTGATTCCCTGCTTTTATCGTTTACTTTTTATTTTGTGATTGAAGGACCAGCTCGAGTTTATTTTTATTTGTTATTTTGACCTTTATTCTTCTTCTCATTCAGTATTTTTTATCTTTTGTGTAAGAAATAAAAACACTTCAAAAGTTTGACGTTTAGCCCTTCAAGTCCAAAGTTTATTAATAACTAATTTATGACTTGAACAGTTCTGCTGCATGAGTTTTAATTGAGTTTAATATCATTGTGTTTGATTGTAACTACAATGATGTTAACTCAGCTAAAACAACATCTGATCGTGTTTGACTCATGGCTGTTTTCCTGCAGCTTCTCTTGATTTTTCAGATCGTATTAAAATGCAACTATTACAGAATTATGCATGGATTATAAGTTGTTGCATGCTGCAGTCAGGTGTGTCTGAAAAAATCTTTTTTTTTTTTTGGTCTTTGTTTAGGAAAAATGACAATGATGATCCAGAATAAACAAAACTTTGATGCAAAACATTTCATTCGTAACTTTTGTAAAAGTTAGTTTTTCCTCTTCGTATGAATAAAAAGGACAAAAGATGGAATGTCAGTTTGTATCTTTTGGTTGAAAACTTGTTCTGTAAAACATTGTCGCTCTGATGTTTCTGTTTGCTTCATTATTAATGTTTTTTTTTATTTGTTTGCATCAGAATAAAGGGAAGTGATTTAATGATTATGTTGTAAGTTACATTTTTTATGCAGAAGTTTGTTGATGTGAGATTTTTTTTTTCACAAACCAGCATTTTAATGAATAATCTTCGTGTCAGCTGTTGTGACCTTGGGCAAGACACTTCACCCATCTTGTCTGCTGGTGGTGGCCAGGGCAAAAATACTTTTCTGGTTATACAAACTTCTTCTGTCAGGTCATTCTCACACAAAAGATTCACTGAAGGATTGATGAATGAAAAACAGAATTGAGATGAGTTTCATGTTTTTACCACCAGAGGGAGACAAAGTCTCTGCTCCACTACAGGAGCACACCTCTACTGTAAACTGATGTAGATCAGTTTTAGAGTTTTTGGAGCATCTTTATGTCCAATAATTACTTCACACATGTATTCTAGACTTTGAAAATAGGAACAAAATGATTTAAAAAGGTTTTTTAATATATTGACTCAGATGAAATATCTGTACATTGAAATGCTGTTTGCAAAATTTTTAATTTTCATTTTCAAAAATTCTGTGTATTTGGCACTGACTGTCTCATTTAAAATTATTTTAACTGTTTAATTAATTTTACAAATAGGTTACATAAACTGTCATAATATAACACTGCTTCAAACTAAGGTATTTGATTTTAAAATACATTTAAAATATGGCAAAACATTTAACTGTTTACTGAACTGTTTTTGTAGGAGCAAACATTCCTTATTAAAACTCATAAAATACCAATGATTATTTAAAAAAACAATTGTGCCTACAATACTATAATACAGACAAAGTCAAACAGCAATGTATAGAATATTAAAAACAATGATTTTCTTTTTTATGTAAAAACTTTTAATAAACAAAGTTGACAATTGAAGTAACAGAGTTGACAGGACAATAACAATTTCTTAGAAAAAAACATTAATTAGTTAATTCAGGTAAGAAAAACTGAGATTTAAGTTTAATTTTTTTAACCCTCTAGAAGTCTGGTTTGACTTTGAGACCTCTGAAATTTGCACTTGTTTTTTTTTTCCTGTGCTACACTTCTAGCCCTACTTGCAGCCTGTGCTCTTCYCCAGTATCTTTGCTTTCTYCTCTCTTGATGTTAGGTCTGCCACCARTCTGAAGGACTGTCACACTAGACAACTTATGCCAACTTATGAACATTTTGAAGACATCTACATTAAAGACGGAATTGAAAAAATAAACAGGAAGCTTCTTTTCGGTGTTTGCATAATGTATTTTGAACAAATATGTCAAATATATAACTTTTATTAGCAATTCAGACATAAAAAGTGTTTCATAAGTTGGCACAAGTTGTCTAGTGTGAAGGGCCTTCTTTGTTGCGTTTCCATCTTTCCCTGTCCTTTGCTAAATTCTGCTCTCTTCTGTCTGTATTGGCATCTCGTAGCTCGATTTTTGTTTCTCAGCAGCTGA
Organism: Austrofundulus limnaeus; assembly: GCF_001266775.1. Taxonomy (NCBI): domain Eukaryota; kingdom Metazoa; phylum Chordata; class Actinopteri; order Cyprinodontiformes; family Rivulidae; genus Austrofundulus; species Austrofundulus limnaeus. The sequence continues at coordinate 1,648,501 of NW_013952439.1, forward strand.
GAGCAGCATATCTACAGTAAAAATGTAGGTTATATTAAACACAGTATTGTAATTTAGTCAGTAATTACTTTAAAATGTATTTAATTACTTCATTCATGCATACATTTATTAAATTGTTCTCATTAACGTAAATTACTACTCAATAGTTACATGATGTCATCTCTGTTACTTTACCAAAGATTTCTGTTAAAARCTCCACTTGCAAGCATAAATGCTAAAAGCACATGTCACCAACAAAATCATGGTTTAAAAAACTTTAGATAAAACATCTATACGTTAAAAATCAATAGTGTTTTTTAAGATATTATAGCAACAAGATTGACTTCTAAAAATTACTCTTGGTTTTAATGCTTTTCAAATTGAACTAATTTCTCAGAGGGCAAAAATACCTCTGTGTTAGAGATCCTATCACTAAAAGGAAGTGACTTCATTTCATTTCATTTATATAGCTGTGGAGAGTAATTCCACAAATTTAAAGGGAAAGAACCATAAGGTAACAGAGTTGACAAAATATTCTCGGACACATATTTTTAAATGAAAAAAAATGTGTTTTTTATTTATTTACTGCAATATTATTGCATAAGTACCTATTTAGGCAAGTTAGAAAAAGATGTTTATCCATCATTTTTTAAGATGGGAAAAATAGTGACAACTCAGACAACAAGAAGTTATGTTAAACACATTTAAATGTAATTATATCAATGTTATGAATTGTGATATATTATGATCCATACAAATAATCAATAAATTATAAAATAAAATAAAAAAATTCTAATGAAGTAGGCCAAAAATATTGATCCTGGACACCAAATGTATCTCCAATTATAGAATCACCCACATATATTTAAAAACATCCATCATCTATAACTCACGTTTTCCTGTCAGGGTCACTGATGCCCATATTCAGCAGTCCCAGTGGGAGGGGCATCCATTACAGTAACATTTAAATTAAGTGCTAAAATATATCATTTATTGGAACTAACTGGAAAAAGGTTTCACTGCTAACACAGCAGCTGTGTCGATGTATTGGTTGTTTATTTATTTGTGCTATTTTCTTCATATCGTGCAGCCAGCTCAGCCCTTGGCAGCAAGTAATAAAAACGTAAAAGTTTATTTAACAGGTTCTAAACATAAAGAGATCAAATGAAAATATAAAAAAGCAAACACTGATATCTTTTATTTAACGCCCCAATCACTATTTTTATTTTGATTGTTTTATTTATTTTCATATTTTTTTTTTACATTTTATTAAAACAATTTATAACTAACCCATTACGGTCCACGATTTCAAACACCCCCAAAAATTCCAACARTCTAAATTAATTTCTTACATCTAACCCCTCAGACAGAGTATTTTCTGTGGTTGTATTTTGATGCCCTCAATGACATTTCTTTTAACTCATAAAGCTCTTGTTTAGCCAGGTTTTTCTCGTTCGTCTTTCTGTATCTTTGATACATGTAATGTTTGCATTTTGTTTTAAATAGATAAATCATTTCTATCAGGTTGAGCAGCAGGGACACACAGGCCACTACGAGCATAAATATGATGAAGAGAGTCTTCTCTGTGGGTCTGGAGACRTAGCAGAACACGGTGGTGAGGCAGGGCCAGTGGTTACAGGTGTACATGGCTTTGAGTCCGAACCCATACAGGTAATACTGGGCTACAATAAATCCCACTTCAAAGAGAGTCTTAAAAATAATATTGAAGACATATGTGTAGAACAGTTTGCCTTCTAAGTACATTTTGTCCTGTTGTTTTTTTGCTGAAGTCGTTTTGTCGTCAGATATGGGTGGGTCCATTTCTAGTTTCTTTTTTGTTTTCTTTTTTTTCCTTTTACCCTCTTTGTTCATTCGGACCTCATGAATGGCGTGACCCAGATAAATCAGAGTGGGCGTAGAGACAATGATGATCTGCATCACCCAGAAACGAATGTGAGAAATGGGGAAGGTCTTGTCGTAGCAGACAGTCTCACAGCCGGGTTGTTTTGTGTCGCAGGAGAAGTTGGACTGCTCGTCGCTCCACACTTTCTCTGCAGCTGCCACCAGGACCAAGATGCGGAAAATAAAAAGGACCGAGAGCYAGACTTTGCCCACTTTACTGGAGTATTTCAGGGCCTGTTCCAGTTTCTTTGATAACTCATCATAGTTTGCCATGGTGCTCACCTCCTCAGCTTAATGAAACCAGGAGAGAAACCTGGAAGGAAAAAACAAAACTGTTTTTAGTTTAGAAATATAACCTGCTGMTCATAGTAAAACACACTTTTATTTTTCCTGTTAATCACTGCAGATGTTACCAGAATACAGTACATTTGTTACCTAATTTTAAAAACTAAACGTCTGTCGCTGTTAAATGGTCAACGTTTTAGAATTATTTTTGTCAAAATAATGCCAAATTAATTTATTAAATTATTAATTAATTTATTCTTATAAAAATAAACTACAAAAGGAATCATTTAACTTTATTTATTATCTAAATAGTTTGTCAATTAATGTGATTTTATTAGTGAAACTATATCTTATATAATCCACTCAAACAATATTCGAAAACCCATTTTAAAACTTTCATTCCTAATTTTGTACCTAATGCATAGCAAATACATAAAAAAGAAAAAGACAAGAAAGACTGCTGGTCTGTAGCATTTTTAGAGAAAAAAAATAAACTTTTCTTTTGTTGTACATTCCTTAAGGTGTGTTTCACACTCAGCAGTTCATAACTTAGAGCACAAACTGCCATTATGTGTAATTATGCAGGAAATGGTTGCAAAAAAACAAAAAAGGACACGCACAAAAAAAAAAACCTTGCCGAAACAAAAGACTTGGAACAATAAAAAGAAGAAATTGCAATGAGGAAAAGTGCAAAGTCATCCTTTACTCATTTTTTTTCCAGGACTTTCTTGTAGTCTTCCAATGTGCATGATTGCTTCTTCACTAAGTTTCTGTCCAGTGATCATTTTTAGAGGAATATCATTCTAGTTTATTTGGGGGGTGTGGGGACATGCCCCACCTCCCTCTTTGAATTTTGACATCAGGAATAAAGACTCATTTGTTTCAGGCTTTAACACACTGTATTGATATTTTAGACAATACTGCACCTATAAAACAGAGCACTGTGCAATACGCAAGCTGTCATTAGATTAATAAGAAGTTTACCACAAGGCTGAACATCAGAGAAAAGCACTAAACTAGAGGTTCACAGGCTCTGATCAGCTCCTTAAATAAAATTAAGAATGCCAGAAACATTTTTTTTACAAATCTCTCAAATCAAATCTAAAATCCTGTTCAACACAATCAAAAACGTTTCCTTCTCCGAGTGCTTTCACAAACACAGACTGCAATCAGTTTTTAAATTAGTTCACCATCCCACTGTCTGGTCCCAAAGTGCCTTGAGAAGGTTGAAGCAGAACAACTGACATTATGGTTGCACTCCACAAAAACAGCAGTATTTAAAGTTTCAAGTGACTTGTTTACTTCAGCCTTCGACATTGTGGATCTCACTGCTGTTATCGACCAACTGAGAGATTTGTTTGGTATTTCTGGCTCTGCATTAAACTGGTTCACTTCTTGTTTACCTGAAAGGTCTTTTATTTTTTTATGAATCAGGTTTCTTCTGACTCAGCACCAATGTACTATGGGGTACCCCAAGGCTTTGTATTGGGCCCAATCCTCTTTTTATTGTATTTTTACCCTTTAGAAGATATTTTAAAACATTACAGTAATGTGTCATATCAGCTGTATGCTGATGACTTATTATTATATTGTTCCTTTTGAACCTCAGCGATCTACAAACTGTCTGAACTCGGTAACTGTCTGTCAGAAATCAAAGTTAGGTTGAACAACATTTATAAATGCAAACAAAAATCTTTGTTTTTGAGTAAAATATAAAGATATAAAACATTTGCTCAACTGAACAAGTACAAAAATAGTACACTAAACAAAAAGTAAAGTGTTTTATAAAATAAAAAGAACATTTAAAGAAAAAAAAGCAACTTTAGATAAAAGTTCCTACCTGTTTTCTTTCATAATGTGCGTTTGGAAGTCACTGAGGATGAAGAAACAAAAATTCAGTCCCATTTTCTAGCATACATTGCATCACTTGGGTTATATGTGTTCYTCCCTCTTACTCAGAGTTCAGAAGCTGTTTATCTGGTTTGACTGTCTGCACAGGTTGTAAATGGTACAAATGATCTTTTTTTGAAGGAAAAGAGGTTCAAACGTGGACCTCCTCTTCATTTATAAACCAGTGGTTCTCAAATGTTTTCTGTCGAGCCTGCCCGTTGGAGAAAGACATTTTTTTCGTGACTCCTGAAACCCACAGGCCCCAGAACAAAGTAGTAACAAGTCAATTTAAAAACAAAAATTAAAACACAAATAAAGTATTTTTTCAAAGGTTGCCTCACATTATTGTGTTTTGGATTGAGAGAGGAAGTTATTTACTCATAGATAATTAGGTAAGTGTAATTAAACCACAAACTGACCACAAATTACAGATGGATTACATCATTTATTTAGGTGTCATTGGATTAAACATACTGTGAAAAGAATGAACTGAGATGAGAAATACTAACTTGTATACTTGCTGACTGAAATGTTTAGATGTAAGTTTGATAATAAGACCAGGTAACACTCAGATGCTAAAAACTATGACAGAAATACTTAAGAACTTTTTCTAAGAGGGTATGCATGACTGTTCATTCATTTCAAATATGTAATAAAAAAATCAAACCAGAACTTATTTTCTCTAAAATGTCATGATGAGTCTTATTCAAGAAATGCTCAGAAGGTTATTGAGGAAAAACTCCAAGGTGAAACCAACACTTCAACATGAAGCTGCTGAACAACATTCTTTGTATGTCCCAGCACCTGTTAACGTACAGTTCGAAGTATTTTCCTCGTGCCTGACTTCTAGTAAATTCTGATTACTTATTCTCACCTCTACCTTGGGCAAGACACTTCACCTGCCTTGCCTGCTGGTAGTGGGCAGAGGGTCTGGTGGTCCCAGCGGCAGCCTGTCGATCTGTCAGTGTGCTTCAGGGCAGATGTGGCTACAGTGTAGCTTAGCATCAGTGTACTGCAGCTGTGGCTACATGTAGCTTAGCATCAGTGTGTGAATGAGTGAGGGGATATCTGCAGTGTGAAGTGCTTTGGGGTCCTCGGACTTGATAAAGCGCTGTATTGTCAAGCAAAGGGCTAGGTTTATTTTAAAACTTAAAACCCTTAAAAAACGTACTTGACTATACTTAGATCTGTTAATAAGGAGCAGGGGCCATTCTGTGACACTCCTGCTGCTCTCAGCTTGAGTGACAACACAACAGAGCAGTGGAGTTTTTTTCCCACGCCTCTCTTTGGCTCTCAAATGTCTGAATGAAAATAGATTTCTCAATCTATGTAAAAAGTCTACTGTATATTTAATTTAATAATAAAGCAGCTCTTAATTAAAGAAACATACAAACTGTATTATTACATGCATTTTCACACAATGATATTTATTATGGATTATAAGCCTTTTGAGTTATTTTGTATTTAAAGTGAATTAATAGACACTAAAACAATGAAAAATAATTACTAAACCATTTAGTTTAGTTGATTAAATGTTGGGTTCTGTTTCTTATAAAAGGTCAAATCCTCCTGTTTGTTTAAAAGTTGCTGCAAACATTATGTAGCTGTTGTACAATTTACAATTTATTTTAACAAAGTCAAAATAATGATGTGTTCCTGGGTTGAGTTCAGACTGCAGCAAAGATTTTCAGCTGAATGGTACAACACCGCTACCTGCTGACAGAAGCTGTAAACTGCATCATATTTTTTCATAATAATGTGGGAATATTGTAGTAAATGAGAAGTTCAGAGATCTAATGGAGCACATGTCAGATAACAGTGGGGGAGTTAGAAGATATTTTAGATGTAAACAGTTTATTTATATTTCTAAAAAAAACTTCTTTACAATGTCAAAGCTCCTTATAAAACACATGTTTATGTAACAAATGATCCAGGTAAAAATGTTAAAATAAATGATATAAGAAAAAATGAGAACATTAAACACATTCACAACCTTGTATTTCTATCCTTATTGGGACTGTTCATTTACTGCCATTCATTTCCAGTCATTACTGTAGCCTTACACTGACCCTAATCCTTAGCACCCCAGTACACACCAAACTTTAAACCTAGTAAATTATTAAATACCACACACTGGTTTTGCCACACTGTAAAATAATATTATATATTTGACTTTTTCTAGGTTTCTGTTAGACAAACCTCATGAGAAGTTTAAAATATCGGTTTACAATGAACATTTTATAGTCGACTGGTAAATAATTATAAACATATTTTGTTACCAGATTAAGTCATATTTTTCACCAAAAAAAGTCCAAGTTACCGACTGACTTCAAGTCATTTAGATCAGTGTTACTTTAAAATTATTTATGTTTCTGATATATACAGTATATCTTTTTTTATGTGATTGTTGAATGAAATTAACGTAATTAATTTATTGTAAAACATTACTAAAAAATTACTGACAGATTCAGCCTTGTTTTTAACCGAATAACTGTGGCAGCTGAGAACCGAGCCCCTGGCACTGTGCCACACTGTGGCACTGTTCAGGCCTCTGCCTTACAGTTTTTATTGATTGTTTTGACGCAGCCGTCAACTCAAAATCCACATTTTCAAAACGGTTAACGCAGAGGACTAAACAGTGCCACAGTGGTCAAAATGACACATTTTGTTAACAAAAGGCACTAACAGTGCCAAAACATTTAAAATATGGAAAAAAGCAAATTTTGCCTTTGAACAATTTAACTTTGACAAAATGTATGAGCACCTCCAAACAATCAGTACACAATGGGCAACAAAATACAAAATACAGCACTCATGTGAATCAGTGCACCATTGCTTGTCATTGTAGCCTATGACTGTATGTAGCTTACATGCAAGTGCTGTTTGTAGTCAAATTTGCCCTCTTGCAAAAAATGCATCCAGAAGCAGATTTGGTTTGATGCAAATTTTATTGATTATATATATATTTTCAGACTGTGCAGGACAAATGAAATATTCCAATGGAGAATACATGGAAATAAAAATAAAATCCTTTACTGTGTGAGAAATTAGATAAATAAAAAACACAGTCTTTTACTGTAAAGAACAAAAATCTATAGTAGGTCTATAATATAAGAGTATGAGAAAACAACACAGTCCTGCAGACTGATTGYAAATTGAAAAAATTCTGTGAAAAGTGTCAAACAGCTTTCAGTGATTTCATACTGATCAGGGAGTTTCTAAGAGCTTGGAGCAGATGGTTTCTGTTCTGTAACCACAGCTAAAATAGAGTTTGGACTTCTTGAATRAYATCTGTGTTAACTGTTTTGCAAAACGTTGGAAAACTGTGTCAATCCTATGAGAATGGGTTTAACACATTTGCAAGAGGTGTCTTCTGCTCTGCTGAGATGGTGATGRTGGAGAGGTTCCCAGTTTCTTCAAACAGGTCAAACCAATCAATAAAAACTGTAATTTAAAAACAAAAAAATTAAACACAAATAAAGCATTTATTTTCAAGGGTGGCTTGGGCTTGAATACACCCTGACAGTTTTTTTGAAATGAGAGGAAATTAATTACTTAAGCAGTAATTTACAGATAATTTGTAATTTAATCTGTAAGATAATTGTCATTAGCTTAAGTTGGTGTATAATCAAGATACTACAATTTAAATGTCACTCACTGACTTAATTATCTACAGATCACTGTAGATTTGCATTATTTTCTTTGGTGTCATTGGATTAAACCTAACGTGAAAAGACAGAACTGAGATGGGTGATAATAACTCAAGAGTATAAACTCACTGATTTTATTGTTCAAATGTAAGTTTAATAAGACCAGGTAACACTCAGATGCTAAAAATTGTAATAGAAATGCTTCAGTTCAAATATGTAAATATTGCCTGGCAAAAACAAAACAAAACAATCTGGAACACATTTTCTCTGAATGTAATGACGAGTCTTATTCGGGTGCTGTGGTAGGAGGGTAATTTGGGTCAAATTTTGAAGCTTACAAGATTAACTAATTTACACAATCCGGTCTTGCTTAATATATCAGCCTCAAAACAAGATCAAAAATACATTTTTGTCTGGATAAAAGATTGTACAACTTGTCTTGATGGGGTGATGCTGAAAGAGCTGTTTCTCTAAAAAGAGCAGCCCTGGCTCCATGGAACGGTACTGGTTGACCTGTTCTGAAAGAGGTGCTTTTACAATACTGGTCTCCTTTCATTGAGATATTCAACTAGATCTGAGTCTGTCCTCTTCCTTGAGAAYAATTTGTCATGGGAGATTTTACCAAATAACAGGATCCTGTAACATGAAAACACTCCTAATATATATATTATTAATATCTGTACAAGACAACAACAGTCTAATGTTTTTTAAGGGTTTCTGTTTAAGTTCTGTATATTTTCTGTATAATTTGATTTGCTCTTACATACTATAAAACAAGCCTGTAATGTGAAAATTAAACTTCCATTCTGACATAGTTCCAATGCTTGATCTGACCTTGTTGACTCGTCTAAAAGTGTTTTCTCTCCTGCCCGATGAGCGAGAGGCAGCGAGGTAATGAATGGTGTCCGTGTTTCACTTGGACACTATTTTGGCTCCGAGGYTTGGTTGCATCCAGTTGTAACCGAGAGGTCTTGACCTTAACCTCCGTCACCTGTTGAGCTTTCAGCCCTGCCGTCTCAGGAGATGTTAGACCAAGTTCTTATTTTAGTCCATAACAATAACGAATGAAGTCCAGCAGCTTATTGACAAAAGTCTCAGAGAGGAATTGTTTTAACTGAGACAACGGCAAAATGATGAGCATGAGGAAAGCATACTAAAGCATTTATGTAATGTATTAAAAATGATAATGACATAGTAGATTTAGCTTAAGTAAACTATAAACGGGTCAATACTTGCTCCATTTTTTAATCAGTTTGCTTTTTATAAGACAGCATATGTACCAAAATCACTACTACTTGGAGCCAGTTTGTTTTTGATGCAGGAGAAAATACTTGTGGTCGTCTCTCCCCTCGGCGGTACTCCCTGAAGTGGGGATAAAGGCTAAATATAGCCAGCAGACTGGAAACCTTCTGCAACCCGGCTCTAGCATCTCAGTGTTTGATGTTTGGAAACAGGTTCAACCCAACCCATCTGTGTTTGTCAGACTGGGGGATAAAAATACCAAAACAGAACTGATAATCTGGGAAGACTGTATATAGATTAACAGCTGAAAAAATGATCACATAGCTAATATAGTGTAAATATTAAGTGCTGACTCCCTAGTTTAGATTTTATTTAAGTTGATTCATTCGATTAAAGCTCCGACTAATCTTGTCTTACAGGATYTCTTTTTATTAAATTGATATAAAAGTGTCCATTCAACACATAAAAGCTTCTTTTTCTGAACAATAATCATGCAACTGGGTGAGAAATATACAGTAATAGAAGTAAATTTATTTTATAAAAGCTGTTATCTATAAAAAAAAAATGAAATTTTTCAACTTATCATGCCACTAGATCTGTTAGTGAACTATTTTCTTGGCAAAAAATCTACAATCTGATTACAGATGTGTGATAAATAAAGACACTGTGAGGAAGGTTTGTATCTCTTAAGTTTAATATAAATTAAAAAAATTCTGAGAGTGACACAATTATTTCAGTTTCAAAGGTTTTTAAATAAACTCATCAGACATTCAGCTGGAAGTCTTTTTTGTTATGTTGGCATCAACACAAATGTAAAAAGGAGTCTGAAATCTACAACATGTAAACAAATGTTAATAAAAATGATCAATAATTAAGTTACTGATTAAATAAATGAGCAAAAGCTTTTAATAATTGTAATCACCAGTATAGTCATAGCAAAGTATTTATTTAGTGATTTTTCATATGAAAAATTGTCATGTAAACATCTTTTCAAGCATATTCATGATTTTAACATTCATACATAACTGCATGACTTTTTTTTAACTAAGCAGATGTAATAATAATATAAAGCTTACAAATTTTAAACAATAAATTTCAAATTTTAGTTTTAGCCTTAAAATTCATTAAATGAAAGCTGCTGTAAACCAGGACTTTTGTTTTAAAATGCTTTATGTCAACAGGAGCAGCTCTGGAGCAGCAATATTTCTGACATGTATGAAAACCCTGCAGGCTTTTTTTCATATATTCAAGTTGCATTATAACATAAAATATTTTGCAATGAAAGAAAATAAGACAAAACGTGAAAAAAATTAGTACAATAAAAAGAAATGAGGTGTACAGCTTTATGATTAGAGATATTTACCACTTGTAAAGTCATGAATATCGGAGCCGAATCTTGTGATTCTGTTTCTTTCTGGCTTTGTCCTACATTCGGTGAAAAGAGCTGTTTTGTGTTCATGCAGGTTTTTTTTTTTTTTGCATCATGTAATTTTTTTACAAGCCTCACACAGAAGATAAGATAAGGGGAAAACCAGAAACCAGATGCATGTGAGCAGTTTATTTACCTCAGCATTGATTCTGTGAAATTATCTCTGATGGGGAAAATTAAAAACAATTAGCCTTTCAGACTAAAGTAACAAATCATTTTATATTGCTCACTTATTTAGTGCGTAAGGTCAAAAATGAGCCAAGACATGTAGACATTTTTCTACAAAAGCATCTATGGTCTGTTTGCAATATTCCAAATTACGAGACAAATATWTTTTTTAGCAATATTAGATTGTTATAAGCAACCATCAGTAACAGAAAGAATATTAATATGATACATTTCACAACACTGTAATTTTTTTGCACGTTTCACAGCTTTTTCTAAATTTAAACACCTGTAAACATAAGTGACAAAAAAATAACAACAAAAAAAAGTTGTTTGAAATGAAAGAAAAAGTAGATCATTAATGGCAAAAACACAAAGCAATTTTAAGACTGTTTAAATAATCCAAAAATTATAACCTGAGTGAATGCTGCTGATAATACAATGATCTTCAAATACAGAGAGTACCAATATGTCAAATCTAACACTTTACAGTAAACATAAGCAGGCTGTGTGGAGCCTCAACAAAGCAGGTTAAATACACGGGATTCAGCATTTATTTAAGATGTCTAAGATTTCACTATATGGTGCTGCAGCACAAGTTATCAAGTAAGTTAAATACATCTTTAAAAAGTATTTTCAGTACACATTATCACTACTTCAAACTTATTTCTATTAAGAATAAATAAAGAAGAAATGGCCCAACTGACCACACCTTGGTGTGTGAGCTAACAAAGGCCAAAAGCTTTTGGTTAACTTTTGCACATTTTGGTGTCCTGATATCAATAATGGTATCAGTACCGGAATCAAAACCAGCCTTTTTAAACTAAATGTCCAGATACTCTGGGCCGACACCAATAATGCACTGCAAAAACTGTCTGTCTTGCCAAGTTCTAAAATCTTATATCAGCCAAAAAGTCTTTTTGATCTTGTTTTGAGACTGATTTACTAAACAAGAACTGATTGTGTAAGAATAATAATCTTATTTTCAGAATGTGTAAGATTATTTGTCTTGTTAGCCTGAAAATTTGACTCAAATTAAGTCAAAAATTTCTGCCAATGGATTAAGAAAATTTTACTTGGTAAGACTCTTGAAATAAGAAAAAAAATTGAGTCAAATCAAGTATTTCAAGTATTTAAACTCCTTTGAATGTGTTACAGTTTACATTTCGCAATAAAAGTTTGTCATTTCCATGTTTGAAAAAACAAATCTTATTTGTTATTTTTATTTATTTTAAAATGTTTCAACGTTATATATCCTGCTGAATGTTTGATTTGATCCAGTCAGAGGGGCTGTATGTCTATAAGGAAGGAGAATCACCTTGTTAAAAATAAAAGCAATGTGTTTTAAAGTCATTGTGTAATATAATATGTGAGTCAGTAAGTACTCTGTATCAGTGAGTACTCGTACGTGTACTTGGTTCAATGAAAAACTAGTATCAGGACACCCCTAATTTAGAGTGTCTATTAATGTGCACTGTTCCTCTCAGCGTAGCTCAGCTTGAATTACCTCAACTTCTTTTAACTGAACTCTGTCAACTAAAGTCATGTTAAGTAATCTCAACCCAAGTCAGTCAACTCACTAAACTCAATCAATTCAAGTCAAAAGTCAAGTAAACCCAACACAAATCAATTAAATTAAATCAGCTCAACAAAACTTTATCAACTCAGGTCAGTTTTGTAAACTAAACTAACCTGAGTGAACACAACTCAACTAAACTCAGTGATCTCAAGTCAACTAATTTTAACTTGAGTAAACTCAGCTTAACTCAAGTCAGCACAACGGACCTGGGAGTTCTACACCCACTGTTTGTCTCTAAGCTTTTAGAGATAATTTGATGCCTTAAAAGTAAACATCTTTACATTCTATAGTGGTTTTTCCTGGAGTTCCTGAGTCTTTGATTTAAAAATGGAAAGTTTTTAGATCTTCAGGTCATCCAGCCTGCCCTTGTTTATGCTGTGCTTACTCGATTGACTGTTTTTGCGCTGATTTTCCACAGGGGTCTCAGAGACAGGACTGGATATTTTCGCCTTGTCCACGTCATCTCCCTCTCCCCTGCCTTTGTGCTCCACAGCCATGTTGTCTCTGTTTTGTTTGTAAACTGCCTTGCTGTTGTAGGGGCTGTACGCCGAGCTCGGGTCCGTTAGGACGTACTTTGAGTCGGCGGGGAMGGGTTCAGACATCCCATTGGGACCTGTTACGTAGGTGTAGTTCGGAGCAAAGGGCATGACTCCCTCGTTTAGGGACTTGGAAGCTTTAAGTGCAGCTTTTGATCGCCTATAGCGAAGACCCTGGTGGCATTTTGTGAAACCTAGATGGTACATTTCTATCAGGTTGAGGAGCAGGGACACACAAGCCACTGCTAGCATGAAAAGGATGAAGATGGTCTTCTCCGTGGGCCGGGAGACGTAACAGTTCACTGTGTTAGGACAAGGCCAGTGGCTGCAGGTGTACATCGGCTTGAGCTGAAACCCATACAGAAGGTACTGAGCTACAATAAATCCCACTTCAAAAAGAGTCTTGAATATGATATTGAAAACATAGGTTCTAAGAAGTGCACCCTGCAGACGCACATGACCCTGGGTGTCTTTTATTGAGGGCTTTTTGGTCTTATTGCTCAGTAACTGCTGCTGGTTGTTTTCATTCATACTGGCAAGTTCCTTCAGTTTCTCCTTCTGTTTTTCCTCCATGCGAACAAGATGGAGGATGTGACCCAGATAGATCAGAGTGGGCACAGAGATGAAAATGATCTGGATCACCCAGAAGCGGATGTGAGAAATGGGGAAGGTCTTGTCGTAGCAGACGTTTTGACAACCGGGCTGTTTGGTGTCGCACGTGAAGCTGGACTGTTCATCGCCCCACACCTTCTCTGCAGCTGCTCCCAGCACCAAGATGCGGAAGATAAATAGGACCGTGAGCCAGACTTTGCCCACAACAGTGGAGTGTTCCTGGGCGCTCTCCAGCAGCTTCCCTAAAAGGTTCCAGTCGGCCATGGTGGCTCACAAGTAGACCCTCGGCTCAATCACCAAAATCTATGAAGAAATGAGGAAATGTATTAACTTCCAGAAAACAAACACTCAATGAACAGCAGCCTGGACTTGATACACTGCCAGACCAAAAAAAGTTTTGTCCATTGGGAGGCTCTGTAGTTCAAACCAGGTGGTGATTATTCTTTTTGGTCAGACAATGTATAATCAAGTCAAAGTGGAAAAAGTAAAAAAGATCTCAATTACAGCTCAATGCTGGCTTAATATACATACATACATACATATATAT
>NW_013952439.1:1662536-1692954 GCF_001266775.1 Austrofundulus limnaeus
GTTGAATAAACCATAGCACACCTTTTCATTTTATACAAAAAATAAATTAAACTATTAATATCCAAGCTAGGACTTGTTGAACTCATGCATCTGGGGGTTTGAGAACGTGCACCTGTGATTGGAAGGTTTCCGGTACGAATCTCCTGACTGTCACTACAAAGAGAAGTGCAGCGCTCGCATCTTCCTCCACCTTCATTTGCCCCTACTCTGTTTCCTTGAGCAAGTTTCAAACCCCCACCCACCATCTGCTCTCCTAGGCACCCTAGATGGCAGCTCCTTGCTTGTGTCAGGTGTAAAAACAATCACCAAGTCTTCATGTCTCTTGCTGTGGAGACACCGGAGCAGCTGAATAAGAATAAAAGCATCTATAATTGGGGCGGCTGTGGTGGAGTGGTTAGGGGAGTCGTCCTGGAACTGGAAGGTCGCCGGCTCAACCCCCCATCCAGCCGCTTCAGTTGTTGTGTCCTTTATATAATGCAAATATATTTATTTGCATTACATAAAACCAAATTCTGCTCTCTTGAAAGCTCAGTTGATTCAGAACATATCATGCACAGTAATGTAGCGTTGCTTTCTGCTCCGTTTGCTGATGCAGCCCCTTCAAAGCCTGCTTTAGTTTATAGAATCATAGAAGACATGCTGATCAGTTCATCATGAATATACTGTTTGTTTTCCTGAAGGTTGTGCTCCTTCTCCAACCCCTGACAGGACAGTCCAGGACATACAGTAGCTCACAGAGTGTAATAGAGAGCCCTGAAGCAGCCTCTGTGAGCCTCTCGACCTCAGCGTGGATCTTGTGACACCGTGCCCCACAGTTTCCACAAACTCATTTAAAAATAGTTGTGCTTGTCATTTTTAATAGACGCTGTTGACCAGTGGAGAATCTGACCGTCTGTTTGACTCACTTTTAGACTGAGACTGTTTTCATAAATTATCAGAAGATCACCTGAAATCAACTGGTTCTTTTTAATGTCTTCTACACTTTAAACGTGTGCTCATCCAAATCAAAACCAATGGGGGACTACTGGTGTTAGTATCTGTCATCATAAAGAAAGACCTACCGGTTATCGTTCATTTGCCTCAAAGCTTTAAAGCGACTGAGGTTCTTCACGTCACAGAGAGTTGATGTTCTTGTAAAGCAGATTTGAACAGATCCCAGATTTCAGTGAAGCCTCGATGATCATGTCCTGACCTCAGCTCATTCAATAAGCCATCGTGCCTAAACCCATATAAGTCCTGAGTCCATGTGAGCACGGAGGGTAACTTTTTAATCTGTTGAAAAGTCCGAAACTCCTCTCTGAAGAGGTGTTTCTTTCAAACTGAGTGGCAGCTAAAGGGTCCACTGAGGATGGAGACTCAGCTGACGTTTCACTGAGCTCTAAATAGAAGTCTTGTTTTGGGGGTGGGCTGTGATACTACTTTTTTGGGTTTGCTCTTTGACCTCAAGCAGAGATTCAAGCTGTAAAAACTTGTTTATTTCATTTTACTCTGTCTGCACTTTGCATCCTAATCAAATCACTTTTACATCATGAGTTCAAGTAACGTCAACATGTTTTACCTGTTTTTTAATCTTCAGATCATCTTTGGATCAATTCTACTTTTTAATGTATCATAATGAATGTTGTAGTTGTATAAGAAAAGCATGTAAAGATTTCTACAACTGCCCACTAACTTTGTAGTTTTGGTCCTTGCTGCTGTCATTAAAGTGCCTGTGACGTCAATTTTTTGTGATACATATTAATGCATTTTTGAAAAGACGTCATTGACAAAATACTGCAAAAGAAATTTCATGTTGCTGAGATGAACAGTTGTTGAGATTTTTGTCTGTAAAGTAACAGGRAGTGATGTCAAAGGGGAATGTCTGATTGTGAACAGAGCATTGCTACAACAGCCAACAGCCCAGACTGTAGAGAAGAATCTGATGTTTCTTTAGATTATTTTGAGTCTCTATCAGAGAGATGATGAAGAGTCAGAGTTCAAGTAGCATTGCTTTAATAAACAAAAACCAGACAACTTTCTTTGTTAAAGAGTTCCCCTTTGATGTCACTTCCTGTTTCACTTTGGCTGAGTCAAGTTCAAAAGAAAATATGCCAGTTAAGGGACAAAATGGGCAAAATYGTATGTATTGTTCCAACTTTCTTAAATATAAAATGTTTTCTTTGATTTTTGTATTTGAAGACTAAGCATGTCACAGGCACTTTAAAGTTTTATTTCTGTCCCAAATAACAAGACACAGAGACTCATTTTAATACCAGTTTATTCAGAAATACGACTGACTTTATTATGGTCAAAACTGCTTTCTTCCTGTTCTGTATTTCTGCGAGGAAATGTTTGCAGAATCTTCAAACTCTGAACTAGAACACCATCAGTTTGAGATCTTCACAGGTGGAAACATAGAGTCTAAATCTGCTGAATCTGTTGCTAAATGTGAGATGAAGTAGTTTTGTTTGACTCAGGATGTTTTTCTGTCACACTTCTGAGAGCTGAGAGGTGACAGAAGACTGCAGCTCTGTGGATATTTATGGTATAACATCACCACACCAAAATACTCTCAACTTCACAGTTTAATGACTTATATCAACCTGCATCACCTGGTTTTATTTTGGTAGGTCACTAAAAAATTATACATACAATGTGAATTAATACAATTAAACACGTTTAGAGTTCATTAAAGAAAACAGAGAAAAGTCTGCAATTTAAGCTTTTTCTGTTTTTTTTGTTGAAACGTATTCAAGTGAAATCATTTATATCATGCAAACATATTTATAATAACCATTTATAAAATGTTTTTTTACATCCTATACTAGAATATCATAGTTAGCCCATCAAGTGAGTAAGTGGGGATACCCTGGAAATGAAAAGGGCTAACACAGAAACAATTATACACACACCACTCAAAAAATAAATACAATAAAACATAGTTATGTCAACAATTTACACTTGACAGCCCTGACCGTTTACCCTAACCTAAATTTTATTAATACCTTAGCCCTAAACCCCTGACCCACAAAAGGGATTTTCCCTTGYGTGGACCAGGCAAATGTCCACACAACAAAATGTCCTCACAAGCATAGTATAATGTCAAAATATATCCACACACCAGTTCAAAGATGTGCACACGGGCACACACGTTTGAAAATATGTGGTTGCTATATTGTTGAATGGTGTGATCGCACCATCAGTTGCTGTAAACCAGCTTTTCCCACGTCTTTCTTTCTCTCCTGTTATATCAACACTCACAGCACTGTGTGGTTTAGCATCTCAGTCATTATCTAAAATCACCACAAACTGTTTGTGTCATCAGCGGTAACGAGACTTCACCAGACTGGGMAAATATATTAAAGGGCTCGGGGGTCAAATATGATGCTGAGACAGGGAATGGCTTTTAGTCCAAAGACAATAAAGTATACTGTACTGTATTCCTCTGTCTTGTTTTGTCATATTGCATCATATTCTACTGCATTGTGTCACAGGACAGATGTCTTCAATGATGGGCACTGAGTTGCCAATTTTTTTTAWWMYTTTTTATGCTTTTGCCAAAGTTATGTATTTAAACACAATCCAGCATGTAGCAAATCAACACATGGAGCCATAAAATAATGTATTTCAATCAGAAAGGCTCACATTCAGTTGAACTCTGTTTCCCCCACAGCCTGACCCTCTATGTATTCTGCTCACAAAGAGAAGGACACGCCTCCATCCATACTGGGCAGGTCATGTGACCCTGGCGAGTTTGCTCAGTCAGGTTGACAGCTATTGACTGAGTATATTATTGCTGTCATTTTAAAACAACTAATATCATTGTACACTCCATTGGTATGGAAGTCCCAATAAATGAAGACCCCTGTCATGAGACATATCTTATTGTATTTTATTTTATTGTGTTGTATTGTGCTGTAATAAACTGTATATTACATATTGCATTATAGTGTTGTATCATACTAAAATGTACTACTATACATGACTAAATCGGATCATATTGTGTCATATTACATAACATAAAATTACTGCATTGAATCACATATTGTATTGTACTGTTTTATCATGTTATATTATAATAAAACACATCTTCCATCATAGCAGGGTGATGCAGGCAGGAACAGTGTACACAGAGAGCAACAGCTGGAACATGTGTAGGTTGTCACACTTTTTACTTTCATCTAAATAAAAAAGAAATGTTATGTTTAGTCAATCTAATTTCAACGTGTAATGGAACCTCAAAGTGTCTTTTTTGAAATAGAAGAAACATATACTTCTCAGGAGGATTTATTTAAAAAGATACGCACTACTGAACATGGCTTGTGCATGTGTGACAATATCCGTGATAAAAATATCCGTGATATGTATTGCTGGTGTGACAAATTTTCTAAATTCTACCTTTTTCTCTCTCTAGACCCAGAAGCTTTGCAAAAAGCATTAATTAACACGTTTTAACAGCTATTTTAGCCGACAAGTCAAACCARAAAGTGAAATTGTGTGTTTTTGTTCGTGTTCCTCTGCAGGGAGATGAATTATGTGTTTTGTTAGTAAGAGCGAAGCTTCTTCTGGATCCAAGCAGCGACAGTGGAGTTTCCAGCATCGTGCAGGTGTTTGCTGCAGGCCTTCCCCACCAAGAAGACCACCTCTGCAATGTTGAGCAGAATGCACACCCCTGACACGGCCAGCATGAAGACGGTGAAGACGGTCTTCTCCGTTGGCCTGGACACAAAGCAGTCCACCGTGTTGGGACAGGGGTAGGAGTCACATTTCACCAGCCTGATCATCTTATAACCGGGGTAAATCATGTAGAACAGATACATAAAAATGACTTCGAAGATGACGCGGAACACCAGGCTGATGACGTAAGTCCACCACAAGGCCCCKGTTATTTTCATCTTCTGGGTTTTTATCTGCTCCAGCTCTTTCGGATTGGCCCTCCCTGACAGCTTGTAGATCCTCTTGTCCACGTGGCGGCGGTGGGCCACGTGCATGGCAACCAGCAGGGCGGGAGTGGAGACCAGTATGAGCTGCAACGCCCAGAGGCGGATGTGGGAGATGGGGAAGAAGTGGTCGTAGCAGACGCTGTTGCAGCCCGGCTGCTGGGTGTTGCAGGTGAAGCCGGACTTCTCGTCTCCCCACACAGTCTCGGCAGCGACCACCAGGACCAGGATGCGGAAAATAAACAGRACAGAGAGCCAGATGCGGCCGATGCCGGTGGAGTGTCGGTTCACGCCGCTGATGACGGCATAGAATGAGGCCCAGTTCATCTTCGGTTCCGGGTCTGCAAGAGGAAAAACGCATGAAAAGAAACTCAAGATCTGAATGCACAATGTTTTATTTTTAAATAAACTCACAGGAAACGATTCAGCAAAAATACAGTTCAGATAAAAAAAACATATAAACAAGCAGAGTGTGATAGAGCATCCCTGATTCTTCACACTCTCCATTGGCAGATTATTTCCCTTAATTTGAGTCTAATTTTAAGGCTAACAAGATAAAATTTTACACATTCTGCTAAAAAGATTATTAAATTTACACATTCACTTCTTGTTTAGTAAATCAGTCTCAAAACAAGATCAAGATTTTTATTTTTATTTTTTGGCTAGATATAAGATTTCAAACTTGGTTAGATTAATTTTTGCAATGCAGTAGGTTTCTTTTAAAAAAAGAAAGCAACGGAAATAGTATATGAAATGATTTCTTTAACTTTCTTTAAAAAAGTTWAAAATGGGATCAAATATGTATTTTTATTAATCAGCTTTTATTAAACTTTTTAAAATAATGTTTCCTATATTTTCTTCATCTATCACTAAATACATAGGACCTAATGTAACCCAATGACTGGCTTTGTCTGAATACAGCTTGTCCAGTGTGAAGATTTTTTTCATTTAATTTTACAGTTTCATGTCGTCACATGCACAACATCCAGTAATGTGTTAACATGTTAGGTTCCTTAGTGACTAAACAATCTATAGATACTGTATGAGTGAGAGTGTTAGAGATTGATACCAGCTCTTCGAGACCCGAAAAGGAGAAGCGGGTACAAAAAATCCAGGCAAAATACTGACTTGTTTGCATTTAAAGCTCTTATAAAGTATTTACTGCAAAAAATTAGTCACAAACAGAAAGCATAATATAGTATTTATATTTTATATGTACTAGACAAATCATTTACTCTAAAACCATCTTATTTTTTAAATACTCATACAAATCAGAAACAAACTGTTTAATCTAAAATAGTTGTGAAGTATTAATCAACATCATACATAAGTTTTTAATTAGACCAAGCAGTTTTCAACAATTTAATTAATAACGTCAACATTTTAAAGTAAATACTAAGCATTAAATTTTTAAAAGTCACTCATTTTATTTGCTCTTCTCATTTTAACCTGACCTATGACCCCTTCATACATTCAGTCTGATAATAAGTGTCAGAGTTGTTACCGGGCTCAGCTGGAGGTGTAAGCGGCATAGGAGGCAGCGAGGAGAACAAAGTTGACCCTCTGCTTTGGCATGGAGGTAAACTCAGAGGAGCAGATAAACCTCTCTGTGGCCCCCCCGAGCTGCTGGAGGGCCACTTAAAGACGACAACACAGGGGTCACGTGACACACGTTCACCAGTCATCAGCAGAGTGGGCATCTGAACCCAGAATGATGTCAAAACCTTCGCTGGTCAGAAGGAAAATAYCTTGTTCTCCAAAACAAGAGATTTTATCTTGGTTTTAACAAACGGCCTATTAGGATTAGTCAAACTGCTCAACTTAAGAATCACTTATTTATTCTTCATTTTAAGGGAATATTACTAATTATAAAGTGACCTGACAGTGACAAACACACTGACCACAGAATAAACCTGTTGAACACAGAAGCCAGTCTGTCCAAACACCATCTGTTAACTCTCTGGAAAACAAAACRAGCTTACCGTCTGCTTTTCTGTTTCAATTAAACGCTTCCAGAAACATTTGCGTGACCAGATTTTTTCCCCTTTTATCTTTGTTTCCAATCGGAGACAGAGGACATCAGCTCACACAGTGACTTTGCATTGCTAATAATTTCCCTCACGCTGACCAGCCACTGCCCTGCACTGAGGAGGTCATATGCCTCTGTGAGAGCCATCTGCATACAATGGCTCCTTTTATCAGGACAAAACAAACAGCTTCAGAGTTTACATCAAACGCTTTGCGTTTCTGCCCACAGCTGAAGAATCTGCGCGGGGTTGGCGGCCCRTCCTTTTCTCCTCATTGTGCTGTGTTGCACGCAGGAAGTGGGGGACGGGCTTGACGCAATATGGCTGCATAAACCAGCCATGTTGCAGACAACACAAAGAGGCCTGATAAACAAGTTTCCAGAGCAAGATATAAATCAGATCAACTTTTTAGACCCAAAGGATGATTTTCACAGACACAGAAGGATGAAYTGCAGCATCACTTATGAAGATTCACTGACTCCACCTTGAATATGTGAACAAGATGTTTGCAGGTTATTAACGTCTCCTGTAACAATTTGTGTAAAAACACTGAAGCTGTGGATTCTCTCCTCAGTTTAACTTAGCCTCTGGCTCAGACAGAGGAGTGAGCGAAGTTCTTTCAGCCTGATGAAGGAGCTGCAGCGGTGTTTTCATTTGTTCTAGAGTTTTATTCTTTCTGGAGGATTTTAGGTTTAAACACCTGCAATCTTTTTGTTAAATGTATAGTTTTATCATCTTTAAAAATTCTTACTCCACACCCTAAATACAGCACAGATAAATAGATATGAGACACAAAATATATGACAAAGGGCAGCAGTTTTTTTAACTTGAGAAAATACAAATCTCACTCATTCTTGTGACACCTGCATGTAAAACATACATGTGTTGATATTTTGTTTAAAAAGCAATAAAAGATAGAAGCATACTTTATCAGCAGCTGCTGTTGTTAATAGCAGCCACCTACTTTACCAAATAATGGCTGCTGATGTCAACATGTATGGAAAGCCATCAGTGCCAAAGACATGTGACCTTCCATATAACTTTGATGCCCTCTATCAGTCTGTTGCATGATGATGATGATGATGATAAAGTTCATTTACTTGGATTGAGTCAGTTGGTAGAAATGTTGCCTCCCAGCAAGAAAGTTGCCAGATCGAATCCCAGCCGGGACGTATCTGGGGAGAGTTTGCGTATTCTCTCCATGCATGCGTGGGTTTTCTTCCGATATTCCAGTTTTCTCCCCCAAACCAAAACCATGGCTGTTAAGCTAATAGGTAACTCTAAATTGTCCTTAGGTGAGAGTCAGGGTGGGGGCTGGAGCCTGTGTCAGCTGCCTTTGGGTGAAAGCTGGGGACACCCTTGACAGGTCTCCAGTCCATCATGTGGACACAGTCAAAGAGACAAAAAACTACCCACACTCCCACTCACATGTCACACAGAAGATCTCCAAAAGGTTTTTAAACTGAGGACTGGACTCAGAGTTCAAAATAATAATAATTATTTTTAATAACAATGATTTATCATATCAGCCATAGTAAATAATAATTAATGTGACAAGTCTTTAACAATAAGATGTAATCAATGAGAATTTTTTTCACATTTACATGCATTTTTTAATTATGCTATAATTAAAGGTGTGTGTGTGTGTGTGTGTGTGTGTGTGTGTGTGTGTGTGTGTGTACATTTATGTTTGAGTCATTGTAGTAACCATTTGTGTTTCTCTGTACCCCTAAAATAGCTCTCAGTCTCAAAAAGGTTGGTGTTTAAGTATTGTCAACAAAGTGTTACAATAACATTCACATTTTGTAATATTTTCAAATTTCTTGTCAACTTTCAACATTTTTTTTAACAAAAACACGGTGGGAGGTGGGCTGCCAAAGCTGCCCTATGACTGGGCTTAGCCCAGGGGTGCCCAAACATTTTCCCCGCGAGGGCCAAAATGAAAAGTTATCCATGGGCTGCGGGCCAAATGCAGTAATTTAATACATGAAATACAAATACTTTTTAAAGTAAAATCCTTTATTTTTAACAATTAAGCTATACAATGGCCCTCTTCTGTTTTAGTCTGTGCACTTGGAGAAAGTCTGTCATACACTCAAGTAGCAAAGGCTCATGGGACATTTCTTAAATTGATAAAATATGAGTTTTTGTGGCCTTATAAAGTGTGCAAATCTACATGTGGGGTTAAATCTGATCTAAATATTTTTTGTTGTCATTTCATGTTTCATGTTTAATCCTAATAAATCAAAGTTAAAGTCAGCACCATGAATAAAAACTACCTTCACTACAGCCCTTTTATATAGTCATTTAACCAATGGAAATACTCTGTTTCTACATAGGATAACAGGCTACAACCTTGTAACTTTGGCAACTGTTGATGGGCCAAATCAAATGGCTTGGTGGGCCAAATTTGGCCCGCGGGCCCCACTTTGGGCTCCTCTGGCTTAGCCAGTTTTCTGCAAGGACACCCTGTAATACATTACTTTTTTTTACAAAAAAAAGTTTCAGTCCAGCCACTGACAACCTTCCAGGCTTGATAAGTGGAGCTTCAGTGTCGGTCCCCAGTCTGAACAAATAAGGAGGGCTTTTATCCAAATTGAAATTTAATTAAAATTATATCCAATTAAACAGATTAATTCTTAATTTTCAGAAGGCTTCAGTTTTCCCTCGTTTCTACGTTTGTTTACATTGTGAAGTATTGTCGGTTTCTATTATTATTATTATTATTATTATTTTAACGTTTTATTTTACACTTGGCGCCCCACAGATTTGTAAATGTTAAAAAAAAAAAAAACTTTTTCAATCTGCTCCTTTAAGAACCTCCTGGGTGTGGAAAATGGGATGCATTTTTGTGCCTCTGTCGCCAACCGGTCTCATACCATTTCGTTTTGTTTTATTCTCCTTGCAAACATTGAGCAGACTAAAGGGGTTGAGATGTGCTATTTTGAGTAACAATCACTTAATAATACAAATTTATTAGTTTTAAAGGCTAATTCTGGGCGATGAAGACTGAAAAGCAGCTTTAAACGGACGGAAGGACAGGGCGAGGCTTTGTAAAAGGGTGAAACGTTTTGAAATGGAACGCGTCCGCAGACGGATTTTCGCCGCTCTGAGCTTTACGACACTTTTAACAAGGAAAAGGTGGCAGAGAGGAACGGGATACGATAGAAGCAAAGCGTAAACAAAGCGTCGGGTTAAGAAAAAGAGGTCGGGCGAAGCTAAGAGGGAGTCGTTTTACTGATTATCCGTCTCTATGCTCCGCTAGGCTCCCACGGACACCATGGTTCTGCTGGAGCTCCGTGGGGCTGAGCGCTTCGGAGGAGTTGCGTCAGCTCAGCAGAAATGAACACACAGGGCGAGCGGAGGCTGCTGGTTCGTTAAAACCCTGTTCGGTCCCTGCGGTCTAACTAAAACTGGTACTGAAGAAGACGAAGACGATGGGCCACCCTCCTCTGGAGTTCAGTGACTGCTACAGCGACAGCCCGGACTTCAGGGAGACCCTCAAGTGTTATGAGTTGGAGCTGGAGAGGACGAACAAGTTTCTGAAGGAGCTGATCAAAGATGGCAACAGTGTGATCACTGCAATCAAGGGTGAGCAGGCTTACAGTTTCCCTTTAAACTTTTTATTATTATTTTTATTTATTTGAGTGTGTGAGGATTATTGGGCCTTTTTAAAAGAAGGATGCAGGATTTGTGAGAAGCAGGGTGGTCCAAGAACCCCCTCCATGGATGTGATACAGATGTGCAGCAGGATGACCAAACCACACAATGCATACTTCTCCACCTCCCACACTGTGCGTCATGTAAGTCTGCTGAGTGCCTTTACCAGAACCAGAACCAGTGGCAAACAATGCAGATGTGGAGATTTGGGTCATCTGTGTGCTGCAGCTGCCATCATGTTCAGATGAAGGTCAGAGGTCAGGAGCACCATCAGAACCTGCAGGAAAGCTACATCACTTGAAGCTGCAGACAAGTTGAAACACAAAGCTCTGTGATTAAAAGCCCTGCTGCTGCAAAAAGAAGAAGAAGGGACTGATTTACAATAAGTGGCGCTTCAGCCAAATTCCTGAGGCTGATTCCTAATGCTGCTCAGTATTGATCTGACAGGCCTGGTTTTGTTTTGATAATGAGATCCAGACATGCAGGGAGAGCATTGTTGGACCGACCTCACGCTGGCAGCTGCTGCATTGCAGAATCCTGCCAGAAAATCTCTTTCATGCTTTATACTTTTCTTCCAGGAGGAAAATAAAACCGACTCTAATTAAAAGCATAGCTTTATGGAATGCATATTACCCGCCACGCTTTACAGCAGACGTATATGATGAAGGTATGAGTAYGTGAGTTATGTTATGCAACGTCTCACAAGATCTGTGAGTCCTCAGAGGAAGGCAATGATTCTCAGCTACTACCACATCAGGTTTTAGCTCAACATTTGCAAAATTTACAAAATTATAGCCCTTTTAGTGTTTTTTAGTGTCACTTTCCTCTGGTGGCCATTTTCAATTTGATTGGCTGTAAAAGGTAGTCAGCTGTTCATGTGCATGCAGTGATTACTTTCTGAGAATTTCATTGAAATCCGCCCAGTAATTCACAAGAAATTTTGCTAACAGACGGACTGAGTTTCCAGTAATTAAAGGTGAAATTTTAAGCAAATATATCGTGCAAAACTGTAAAGAAGATGGATGAATGAATGAATGCACGTTTCTGTTAATATTAAGTGAGGTTTTATCTTTCAGTTCACTGTTTATAATTAAAACAAATTGTTTTCTGTTTGAAACAGGCTACTCTCTGGCGGTGCAGAAGTTTTCCCAGACTCTCAGCGCCTTTCAGTTTGACTTTATTGGCGACTCTCTGACAGATGATGAGATCAACATTGGTGAGTTATCACAATCAGACGAAGACACGGTTAATGTTTAACGATAATAAACGACGTGGCAGGTCTTTGTTCTGTCAGAAGGAGAACTGAAGAATGAGATTATGCTGGTATTTTTAGGTTGAAATATTTCATATTGAAACTTATTGAAATTTTCAATATTGAAAAACATTGAAAGTGTAAAAATGTAAACAAAGATGTACAAAATGATTAAGTCTCTCCTCTCAAACTGATGTTTTTCTGTCTTGCCTGACAGCTGAAACAAGTTTAAGTTTTTTTTTCCTGTGGTTTTCTTCCCAGCTGAGTCATTCCAGGAGTTTGCCGGACTTCTGCAGGAAGTGGAGCACGACCGGATGATGCTGGTGGGTTATCAGCTTCCTCCAAACTCCCCTCTTCTCCTAAAAGAACCATCATTCAAGATATGTAAAACCACATAAACACTTCTGTCATGAAAAACACAACACTAATACTATACTAATTTTATTTTATCTGGAAKCTGTCTGCAGGAACTAATTCATATATATTTATTAGTTTAGTCAGGAAACAGATGTTCATTATGCAGCTGCGGCATCATGCAGAAACATTAGAGAAATGCTGCCGTTTATTTTGGTTTCTGTTCCTCCTTTTAGCTTTTTGTTCCTTTTTTTTCAGTATTCTAATGTTGCCATGTTGTTGGGAGGTTTTGATGGCTGCTACTGAAAAGTTTCTTGTGCTCTAAGAAAAACAAAAGGGAGGAGCTGTCCACTCTGCTGATTCAGTTTTTAGCAGAAGTTTTACTGGTTAGACTGGATTTTCAGAATGCAGATCATACTTTTTAACCTGTAGGTCAAGGTTTGGATTCATCTTGAAGTGAAACCACAGCAACTTCTGGGAACACATATATATTTTTAATTTCTGTTTAATAGTTTTTCAAGTTAAAGCACAAATCCACAAACAACTTGTGTAAATTTGTAATATCTCAGCAGTAACAACTGATTTTGAATTTTCCCTGTCCAGGTCCAAAACGCATCCAATCTGCTCATCAAACCCTTGGAGAACTTCAAAAAGGAGCAGATCGGAGCGACAAAAGTGAGTCCTCTGTGGGATTTTCTTTCTGCTTTCAAAATAAAACGTCTTGTGAACAAAAGAAGTGGGGTCCCGGGTCAGTGCAGGAAGCACTTTAATGGTTCAGTAAATTTATTGTTCAGTTTTTGTCTTCCTGTTGTGACCCGTCATTATATGACAAACAGGATGTCCTAACTTCTCCAAAACCACTTGTCTGTGTGAACACCCACGTTGCACCATATCTATACTTGCACATAAAGTTATGACATTCTTTGTTGTTACATTGCTTCTTGGCAATAAATCTTGTAGCGGGCACTTGATTGGCAGCACCTGGGCGTACCAGAAGCTCAAAATAAGTGTCAATAACAGCAAAATAAGCTGTTGGGCTGAGAAGATTTGGCAAATTTTTCACGTGCACAACTCACGTACGTCTCTCTACTGCTCTTCCAACAGATGCATGTTCCTTACAAATGTGACACCATTTAAAAGAGAATTAGCTTGCATCCAATGATAAAAGATTTATTATCAAGTAGCATTGTTACAACAATGAAATAATCTACTAAACACACACATTTCCTTACTTTTTTGCTAGGTTTCTGTGAAAAACAAGGAACAATTCACTTCTTTTTTCTTATAAACTCATTTATCTTTTCTGTTCTTTAGAAATGAATGAGTTTCATATCTGAAAAGTGTTCTGTTTTTTCAATGGTGACAGATTTAAGCGAGGCATATTTTGGCACTTTTTCACAGGAAATTCCAAGATTTCTCAAGAGTTCTCAGAGTTCTTGCGTTTGGTCAAAGTACAACAGGATTACAGTGTCAAAGCCTTCTTATTTAGTTTGTCTTTAGAGCAGATTTTCTACAACTGGTTTTAGGGCAGCGTGTAGTAAGGTTGGGCAAATTTGTAATATTTGCCACTTTGCACGTAGTACCACTTGGGGATGAGATCTTTTTGTGTGCATCGCACTGTCACTAACAAACGCACGTGTGAGCTCAGTGATGGAAGGCAGGTTGGGACAGCTAACGCTAACCCTAACACTACTTTACTTACCTGAACCACCGCCATAAACCGGAGTACGAGGAAAACCAGAAAATGTGGACGGAGGCCACGACGTCGGCTACAACAAACTCTCCTCCAGCAAATGGTGGAAACAAATCGACTCAGCAGAGAATCCACACTGCTCAATCAATCTGTCCTTTACAAGCAGAAACGTAAGGAGATAAAGTAGGGTTTGGCGTTAAGATATGCTGCCACTATGCCTTCCTCCAGTTTTTAAATTGTGTTGATAGGCCAAAAAAAAAATCGAAGTTATGATAAATAATATACATTACTTTATTTTCTGAACGCGACAGTACTGTTTGATGTTCGTTACATCAGGAGCAGGAAACACGGTAATCTCATTGAAAAAACAACTCAATACAATGTCAATCTTAGTCTTCTCTTGAGCCGAAAAAACACAAATGCCTCGACCTCCTTTCTGACCGAGGCCCAACGAGTTTTGGTAAGTGTCAAAAAAATCTACAAGAAGAAGAAAATAAAACGCGAAAGTTGAATGAAGTTTGGTGGCAATGGAAAGACGAAAGCAAGAGAAAGTAAGTCACCACACCATACCACTGTCATTTATTTACATCAGCTAAATGCCCCAAATAATCATGACCAACCCTATTATGGACTGAAACACTACTTTCCTCTAAAGGGGGATAAAATTAGCTCATAGACACAAATTATATCTATTAATCTCCAATTTGAGAGTGACAGTTCRTTAAAGTACGATCAAAAAGTTGAGCACAACTAATTCTTAAAAAGTAGCCTTTTTTTTCTTACTTTTACACTTTTGATAAATATAATGCTTCATCTTTGAGGCACAATCTCCTAAAACAGGCCTAAACATCAAGCTGGGCGACAACACGATCATATCATAGTTTCGTCGTTACAGGTTCCCTACAAAAATAATGGGCCATCCATTTGTTCCTTCCAGATGCAAATCAAAAACTCAGGATATAATCCTGCTGTAAACAACTGGGGTGAGCTTTATGAGCTGCAAAATGAGCATCATGAGCAAAACATCTTACTAAAGTTAAAAGGATTTGTAATTTTTTTTTTTACAAAGCGTAAAGCAAGAGTGAACAAGTTAGAATTTTCCACTTCAGCAGTGCAGTAAGTTCTGCATGGTTTGGAGTTAGTGAACTGGAGGAAGGCCTGCTGTAAATCTGAACCGAACCTTTTTAAACTTGAGTACTTTAATCCAAAATGTCAAGGCTGCGAAACATCTGAGGTTCTCACTTGGTAGTAAATCCAAACGTGAATATTTGCTGTCAGGCAAGGCAAACGTGACTGTTATAGTTCCCCTTTTAAAGTGTGACAAAATATGTTGAAAGTACTATTTTTCAGCATAAGAAATATGGATCTTGTTTATTAAAACAAGTTTAATAACCTTCTGCTTTTAGTTTGTCTCGCTGTTTGAGTGAATTTACAAAATGACAAAATAAATCTGAAGTGTT
The DNA here is from genome assembly GCF_001266775.1 of Austrofundulus limnaeus. Classification (NCBI taxonomy): domain Eukaryota; kingdom Metazoa; phylum Chordata; class Actinopteri; order Cyprinodontiformes; family Rivulidae; genus Austrofundulus; species Austrofundulus limnaeus. The sequence continues at coordinate 1,677,902 of NW_013952439.1, forward strand.
GTTTCTCATCACATGGAAAATAGATCTAAAGCTAACTTTTAAAAAGGCTATGATATTAAGTGTTGTATTTTCTCTTGAACTCTTTAGTTTTTTTTAATAATGAGCTGGTTTTGGTCAAAATATATGAAGTGTTGACAACAACGTACGGTAGGTCTTGTAGTAATGAGGCTGCAGGATGGAGCCCAGGTTGCATCAGGAAGAGCATCCGGTGTTGCTGTTGCCAAATCTTTTAAGTGATTTTGCTCACAGTGGTAACTCCTGCAGAAGGAGGCAGCGGAAAAAACAACAGCTTTATGTAGTCAAAGTTCATTCCAGTTCTGAATATTCCAGTATACATGTTAAATACATATTTTTTGGTCATTTGTTTAGTTTTTATTATTGTTTTGCTTTCATGGTGGACGTTAAATTTTAGCATGTTAGCATAATGTTTATTTTAGATTAAAGGGACCAGATGTCTGAAATTAAATCCAGAAATGAAATAAAGAAACTGGGACAGTTACGTTTTCATTTCTCTTGACATATTTATTTCCGTAACAATACAAATCAATTTTAACAGCATAAACGTGCCTCCACACTGTTGTTTGCACTTTCTAAAAGTAATAAAACAAATAAAGTGAAAGTAGTAGTGATAAAATACAAAAACTGAGGCTAAGAGTGTAAACTAAATTTTATTTTTAGATGATAAACTGAAGTTATCCTGTTAGAATTTTATTAGAAATATTAACCTTTTTTTAAATTATAGTTTTCTCAGCTGATGAAAATCCTAAACAGCTATATTTAGCATAAACAAAACAAAAAATAAATAAAAACTAACAACTGTACTTATCACAAAATGTAAGTAAATGTGTGTAGATTATTTGTTGTAACAATGCTTCTTGTCAGTGAAACTTTAAAGCCTGTTAGTTTCCCTTTTAAATGGTGCCACATTTGTAAGGAACATGCATTTGTGAGATGAGCAGCAGAGCGGAGAATGTGGGTCGCGCACATGAAAAATTTGCCAAATCTTCTCTGCTTGTTTTGAGCTTCTGGTACGTCCAGGTGCTTCCAATCAGGTGTTCACGATAAGATTTATTGCCAAAAGCTTTGTTACAACAAAGAAATAATCTATCAAACACTAATGTCATTACGTTTTGTGCCAAGTTTGTATATTTTTGGAGCTACAAGCTCATCCAACAGAAGAAATGCACAATTAAGCAGACGATTCTCTCTCTCCTCGTCATTCTCAGCTCATGCAGTTCTTGCCTCAGATTGGGGACATTTCCAGGGGACAGGTGGCCATAACAGGTTCTGTCCCTGGAAATCGGGGGCTCACCATACTTTAAATGAGAATGTTTTATTTTGCCTGAACGAGCTCCTTTTTTTTTTTATTGTTTATTGTCTTTTTATCTTATTTATTTTTGATTGATTTTAACTTTTGAGCTAACTTTTGTTGCTAGCTAATTGGTTTCCTAATGCTAACGTTAGTAGTGTTAGCTTTTTGAATAACAAGCTGTAGGAAACTAAATAAAAGAACACTAGTTAAATTGTTTTGTGTTCAGATCAACCCAGTTTAATGCCTAAAAAACCACAAACATGATCGTTTCACAACAGTTTTTGACTCAGAATCATCGTGCTTTTGTCCTCCTTTGTGCTGAGCTCTAACTTAAAAATTCCTCTTGATCTTATCCTACCGTCCTATCTATAATATATAATAACCTCAACACGTATATCCTGCAGGAGAAGAAGAAGAACTTCGAGAAACAGAGTGAAAAGTATTACTCCCTGTTGGATAAACACTTGAATCTTTCTGCCAAGAAGAAGGAGAGTCAACTTCAAGAGGTTTGTAGGAATTACAAGTGTTTGCATCAGCTCCGTAAAGAAATACAAAACTGTCCTCGTTGTCTCTGAAGGCCGATGACCTCCTGGACAAAGAGCGGGTGAATTTCTACGAATCGTCAGTGGAGTACGTCTACCAGATCCACCAGGTTCAGGACAGGAAGAAGTTTGATGTTGTGGAGCCGGTGAGTGGAGCCTGCGGTCTCCCACTCTTCCTCTTTGCTGCCGCATATGAGGGGAAGAGGTCTCTTAGCACTCAGCAGCAGCCTTAAATACATTTATTCGTACTTCTGCTGGACAGGTGCTGGCGTTTCTTCAGAGCATTTTAACGCTTAACAACCTGACAGTGGAGATGACTCAGGACTTCATGCCGTACAAGCAGGAGCTGCAGCTGAGCCTGCAGAGCGTAAGTGGTGCTGCTGGGAATTACAGGCATTTAATATCCAATATCTGGGTACTTTAAGTGCTCTCTGGTTATTTTACAGACAAGAAACCACTATGAGAGCACCAGCGAGGAGCTGGAGGAGCTGATGAAAAGAATGAAAAATCCTTTCCAGATTTCTAAAATGCAGAATTTTTTGCCAATGGAGGGTTATTTATACTGTCAGGAGAAACGTAAGTTTATTCTGAACTTAAAGAGGTGCTTGTTGTTTCTTTGTTCCTCTTTATTCTGACGACACCTGTCTTTTTTTTTTCTTGTTCTGTTTGCTACATTAGGGGCATTGGGCGTGTCGTGGGTGAAATATTACTGTAAGTATCACAAGGAGGGGAAGCGCCTGATGATGATGTCCTGTGAGCAGAAACCTGCAACCAAACAGGTGATTTGTTTATCGCAGAGAAACTAAATGTGTGTCTTTCTACATGATTTGCAATGGGGGGCTGGTGGGGATGTTTTTAAGGGGGGCTAACAGGTATATAATACAGTGAAGCCCCAGTTTTTTGTGGKGTCTTAGTGTGGAAACTGCAATTAATGGATGTGGTCCAGTGCGTTTGGGACCAAATAAAAACACGTAAGCTAAACAGTTAGCTACGTGCTGTTCTGTACAGTGAAGCGGAAATGCTGTGTCACGAACTGATTTTATGTTAATGTTTATGTTACAAAATTAGTAAATTATATTGTTCTTAATAATTTAGCTTGAAAACTCATGAAAAAGCATGCGAGAGAAAAAACAATATTAATGTTCCCCACTTTTGGCAATATCACAGGGATTACTGCAAAATTTTAGTAGTTATTTTCCATGAAAAATCCACGAAAAACTACTTTGCTGGGCTTCACTTTAAATAGATTAATAATAAAATACTGCAGATTGGATTCTAACAACAGAAACATAAAGTAAACCTGATATGAATTGTCATAGTGTCCATTTTTAGTACAAAGACAACCGTAAAGCAAACAACCACCAAAAACTAGACCCTCTATCAGTTATCTAGTACTTAATTCTCCTGCATTAAGATTTTCAACTGTAAATTCAAGCTGAGAAGATATTTATTAGCTACGCTAGCTGTTAGCCAGTCCTTTTGCTGAAACCAGGTCACAGAAAACCATTTCGTTTTGCTGTATTTCAATATCTTTTAGTGTGTTCACCCCCAGCCTCTTCACTTCCGGTCGAGATGAGAAATTAATCCACCTCGTTTATGTTAATCCTGCTCGCCATCGTAGCGACTCAGTCTACGCCAAACCACGCCCACATGCACTCGCGCTCAGTGCGCATCATTGCCTGTGGCCTCAGGCTGACCCTGGGTTGAAATGGACAAAGCTGTGAAAAGTTAGCCCTTTGGAAAGATTAAACTTGTGTTTCTTAGGTTTTATTGTAAACTCCAGTGAGGGGATTAGCCCACTTATACCAGCCGTCCCTGATGCTTTGTGTCTATTTCCTTAACCCCAGACTGCTGGTTGAAATGTTGGCGTCTTCACGTTTCTCCYCGCAGGCTCCCATGATGCTCACTCTGAAATCCTGCATCCGGAGGAAAAGCGAGTCCATAGACAAGCGCTTCTGCTTCGACGTGGAAACCATGGAGAGGTTAGTGTAAAACAAAACAACACCCCCTCCTCACCCAAAAAAACAAAACAAAACAAAACAAAACAAAAAAAAACTGGGAAAGTGTGCGATGAGGCAACGACGGAGCCTTGTGGAATAAAGCGGTTTGGGCGACGAGGTTGAACAGGTGGTTTACAAGGACGGAGTGTGAAGGCTAAATGGACCAGAGCCCAAACAATCCCTGAGCAATGGGGCTGGCGCTGGAAACAGATGGCAGACTCTGGGATTTCATCGGGGGTGGGGGGAAGGAACACAACAAGCTCATATTTATATAAGCAGGCCATTTGGAACAAAACCCATTAGAAAAACCCCTTTAGCTGCGAGTTTCTCCGTCACCTTGCAGGTTTTTATTTTTCTGCGTAAACACTTGTGTGCCGACAGAGTTTTTAAGCTTCAATGATGCATGATGATGAACACATCCAGTCGACGGTTGTTTGATAAACTGAAGGTGGCAGTGCTGTCTAATGCAGAAAAAGCAGTGCTGTCAGCTCAGGCTGCAGGCGAATACAGACTTTTAATTTAATAAAAGTAGAAGACGTGATTAATTAAACCAATTAAAGTTATTTCATCCCAAATCATCCCTTTGTAGCTGCGTTTTGTTTCATCTATAAGACTTAAATAGCTAATAACTGCATCAAAAATGTGCTATCTGCTTGATTGCGCAAGTTCACCTCAACGTAAATGTATAAAACATTTAGTTTAACGGTTTTGATCAGACGGGCTTTAATCTCAAAGCACAGTTGTTCTGGTTAACATTTAATCCACCAGCCTACGAGCTGTAAACTCTGGCATCCGATCGAGTCGTTTCTGCAGCAGGAAGGTTTTTCATCATTTCTTCACGCTCGTCGTTCGTCTTGTTTTTGTCAGCCGAGCACTTCAAAGACACTTCCTCCTGCAGGGAGTTCTTCTCCTCACTTTGTCTACCTTTTTTTTGAATTAAAAAGTAAAGAAATGAAAGTAAAAATCGGTGTGATTTGTGAGTTTAATAAAGCTGCTCACAGTGGTTMGTTGCTGTGATGCACATCCTTTTGACTGAATAATTAACCTGCAACCTTTGCCTTTTATTCTTTGCTTTTTAATGGCTTTTGTTTCCTGTTGCCATAGAAATGCGCCCGTCACTTTCCAGGCTCTGTCGGAGGGCGACAGGAAGTTGTGGATGGAGGCCATGGATGGAAAAGAGCCGGTGAGTTGCTGGAGCCACGTCTTWATTTGGTTTTCAACTTGCAGATGTTTTATCAAATTTAAGCCAACTGAAAATGTTGTATTTTTGAAAAAAATGATCTTTTCCAAGCAACAGAGTTGTTGACAGTTGTGTTGTTTTTAAAATATTAAAAGACTTGTGTAGGTGTAAAACTAGATCACAGCTGGAAGCTGGCATTTAAGTAAATCCTTCAGTATTACCTGTTTTTTTTTGTGAAGCTTTTAAAGCAAACAAAGAGGTTTGTGCGTGCGACGTGGCTCCAGGTTAGTTAATAGCCTTTTAAAGCTATTAACTAATCATGTTTAGTTGTTAATGGAGCCGTTCCTGCAGAAACTGACCAGCTTCTGTTCACTTCCTGTTGGAGACAAAGGCAGAATAAAAAGCTTTACTTATAAAATAATTAAGAAAAAATATATTCTTTCTTTTTTTAAATTTTTTTATTTGCTCATCAGATCAGTCAGCTGTGTCTGGATAGTGTGAAGAAAACAATTAAAGGAAGTGAAAATAACACATGGCACACTTTTAGTGCCCTCTTCCTGTCCTACTTCCTCACCAGCTTCTTCACATGATGAAAGTTTAGTGAAGCCTTTTCACCCAGATCCTCTCATGAATCCTGACTAAAGGCCCTCAGCGCTGCGKGGTCTCTGAATGTCAGCCATAAGCAGCGTGATAAATGGAATAAAAGCAATCCGACTACTCAGACTGTTAGTTTTAGTCATTGGATTCTAAAAAATAAAAAATCGGAGTACTCAGAATCTTTGGAAGCAGATCTAGATGGATGCATTGCTGTTCCTGTGAACATTTTGCCTTTTTCTTTTTTTCTTTTCCTGCACATTTCAAGCCCAAACAGTATGAGCTTGACTCCCAAAATTAACAAGTTCTTCCTCACTTTAGAAGTTTCTAAAAGCGTTTGGCAAAAGGCGGGAAACAAATCCTGCATGTACTCCTCCGGAGTCTCGGAGGAAACTGGATATTTTGGCACATTTATTTATTTATCTCTCCCTTTAGCCACAGACTTGAAATCAATCATGCAAACGTTGGATAAAAAAAAGAGAGAGAGAAAAGCTTTTTAAATGGTTGGTAATAAATATCTTTGGCGTTGCCATTAAATTTTGACACACACATATATTTTTTGATTTTTGTCCTGRATGGCAGCACTCAAGTGACTCGGGGAGAAATTACCAGAAAGGAACACGCTTTTGCACCGGAGATTAAATCTTTGAAATAGATAACGCGGTGTGACCATGATATTTCACACTTCTGCATTATTTTAATTTAAATTTTTTTTTTTTTACTAAAAAACAAAACAAAAACCTGTTGCTCAGACCAGACCCTGGTCTCCAGCTGCTCTGTGGTCTGGCTCTAAAATCAGCACATTTGAGAATGTCTGGTCTCTGAGCTTCACGGTCTGCGTCGCTGCACCTGTGGAGACAAATTGTTCACAATTAAATGCTTCACATTTCCCTCCTCTTTTTATTGAGCTTTATTAAACCAAATGAATTATTTAAATCTGCTCCTACAGTCACCCAGAACTGGGAAACTGTACCCTCATCTGTTCATGAACTTTCCTGGAAGCTTGAAATACTTGGATCATGTGGATTAAATTTGCTGCCTTGAGCCATCATCGTTTTTTTTCTTACCCCCCCCCCCCCTCCACCCATCGTTAAAAATAAGATGATCATTAATCACTCCTGAAGATTTTTCCACATGCTCCACAGTCTTTGCTTTTCTTTTTACATTTCTTATTTTTCTTTCAGATTTATCACTCCCCAATTCACAACCAAGCTGAAAGTAAGTCTGTCACCATCTGAAGCTGGGATAAAAGACATTTTTCTGTGAAGTGGGTCTCATTTATTTGACTCTCTTTTCTTTTTTTCCTTTTCCACAGTGGAACTGAATGAAGTTGGATTCAGGTTTGTGAGAAAGTGCATCAACTACATTGAAACTAAAGGTAAACAGTCACGAATATTTCTATTTTAAGTTATTTATTTTAGCAGGGGTGTGTAAAGTATTTAAAATAAATAAGTAAAAGTAAAAAAAAAAAACTTAGAAAATTATGAGAAACACACTTGAGTAAAAGTTATAAAACTGCTCACAATAATCGGGAAAGTATAAGTATTTTTGCCCACACTCTAAGAAATCAAGTGTTGAATTTATTTAAACAGTTTTCACATTTTCTTTTAAAGAAAACAATGTAAATCGTTTTTTACTCAGCTCAATTTAGTTGAACCAGTTGACCTAACTTGGTTAAGTAAATTCAATACTTTGTTTTTTAGAGTGCATAAACAAGTCTTATGATGAGTTCAGTCATATTTAAATTTGTAACAAGTAACGAGGTGTTAAATTTTAAAGTAAAGAAGTAAAAGTATTTTTATATTTTGAATGTAACAAAATAAAAGAAAAAAGTTACGGTTAAAAAATACTTGATAAAATTATAAATCTTCAAAAAAATTATGTACTGTAGCGAAGTAAATGGACTTAGTTACTGTACACCTCTAGTTTTTAGTTTTCTTTCTGGCCTGTTGGGGGCGCAGTTGAGTTAAAACGTTGATGTTTCTTTTGCAAGCTGCTCTCAAGGGAAAATCGGCATCTTTATTTAATAAAACTCTAAAATATTGTCTGAATTAGACAGCAGAGTTTTCAGAAATCACATTCTTGCCTCTATTTTCTCAGTTTATGACAAAATAACTTCAACCTATAAACAAAAACTTGTTCAACCATACCAGGGGTGCCCAAACATTTTCTCTGAGAGGGCCAAAATGAAAATCTATCCAGGGCTGTGGGCCAAATGCAGTAAGATAATACATGAAATACAAATACTTTTTAAAGTAAAGTCCTTTATTTTTAACGATTAAGCTGTGCAATGGCCCTCTTTTGTTTTAGTTTGTGCACTTGGAGAAAGTCTGTCATACACTCAAGTAGCAAAGGCTCATGGGACATTTCATAAATTGATAAAATATGAGTTTTTGTGGCCTTATGAAGTGTGCAAATCTGCATGTGGGGTTAAATCTGATCTAAATATTTCTTGTTGTCATTTCATGTTTCATGTTTAATCCTAATAAATCAAAGATATGTCAGCACCATGAATGAAAACTACCTGCACTACAGCCCTTTTATATAATCATTTGACCAATGGAAATACTGTGTTTCTATAGGATAACAGGTTACAACCTTGTAACTTTGGCAACTGTTGGTGGGCCAAATCAAATGGCTTGGCAGGCCAAATTTGGTCCGCGGGCCCCACTTTGGGCTCCTCTGAACTATACAAATAAAAACTCTGCAGCCGCATGACTTACAGTCCAACGTCACAGTTTGGCTGAATTAAAACCCAAAACATGAGCGTGTAATTTGACTCGGAACTGTTTCTGACAGTAGTAAAAAATCGAGGAAAGAACATCTTAATGCCGTCTCCTTTTAGATCTTACGAGAAGCATGTGGTGCATTTCCACTGTGTACAGTATCATTAGTCTAAAATACACCCCACTCTCATCTGTTTCTTTTTATTTTTTCCAACCTCCTCCCTTTCTTTCCTCCAGGAGTCACACAAGAAGGAGTGTACCGAACGGTTGGCAGCAACATCCAAGTTCAGAAGCTCCTAAATGCCTTCTTTGGTAAGGAAGTGAGTCAGTTAACTGTGCGTTTCCCTCAGTTACACTCATAAGCTGACGTACCGCAGAACTGGATCTGCATCGTTCTGTGGAGCTCAGCTGTAAATATGACGGGCGCATATTACTGGTTTACAAACAAACATAACTATCATACCACTTTTACTCTTTTATGATTTTTATCATTTTTTCAATTATTATGATGAAAATATTTCATTAGCAAATTATTTGCATTTAAATTGATGTCTGGAAATCATCTGGAGACTCTTGTTTGATGCTTTATGATCTTTAAAGGTGTCCTTACCCCAGCTTTGGGAATCACAGCACTAGCCTACCTGTTCCAGCTGCATTTATCTGTCTTCTTCATACGAGGCTACACACGTCTGCTGTGTCCTGCTGGAGTGTGACGTGTTTGTGTCATACAGGTGTGATGGGCTGTGTACAAAGCAATAAAGTGTCACACTTGCGTATATTTACAGTACACATCTCATCCAAACAACTAAATTTACTCTACTCAGGAGGCGCCATATATCTGGATAGATTATTTATTTAACAATAACAAACCAGTATAAAACAAGAATAGGGTTATTTTTTAAATGTAGGGAGTAAATGTTAAAATAAATTACTTCAGTTAGGTATAGATAACCAAAGTTTCTACTTAAGAAAAGTAACAATTTGTACTCCACATCAAAACAGCTGAGTTCTGCTGTTAGTGGTTCATGAACGGTCAGACTCGTCTTTATTTTAGTAACTATAAATGAAGTTGTGTTGATTAATAAAAATCGACATTTTTTTATGAAAACTTTGAATCAAAAGACGTCATCAAGATATCCAGACAGAAAACTCCCAAAAGTTTCTTTAAAAAGTAGAAAATTCAACACAAACAGGTCTCATTTGGCTTCATGAGTTGTTTTTAAAAAACGATTTGCTTACATTGAAAGAATGTATGCATTTCTACAGCTACTGTGTCCAACGTTTTAATGAATACTTTTTATCTTGTGTACTTTTTTTAAAATAAATGTCATAAGTATTTTAATTATCCTCTGCTGTTTCGTAGATCCCACAAACCCAGGAAATGTGGATTTCAACAACAGTGACTGGGATGAAAAAACCATCACAAGTGCTTTGAAGTTTTACTTAAGGTGTGTGTGCTATTTTTATATAAAAATAATAAATTGTCTTACTAGAGGATTTATTCAGCTGTATTTTATGAAATCTGCTTTTAATTTTGCCTCACATTGCTCATCCACAGGAGTTTATCTGAACCAATAATGACCTACGATCTGCACAGAGACCTCATGTGTGCTGCAAGTAAGACGCATTGAAATACATTACTTTTGTAAATTTATAGAGGTTTGATAATGGTGTTATTTATAACATTAGCAAGTTCCAGTTGTTGGCCAGGACTCCCTTGAAAAAGAAGTTTTTAATCTCAGTGGGACCTTCCTGGCTAAATAAAGGTTAAATAAAAAAAAGTTATTTAAAAAAATGTGTTATATGTACCAGTTTATAGAGTGGATTTATGAACTCGCTGAATTTATTTCCATTTTACTGTGACTAACTGGAATAAAAGAGGCATTCGTACATTTGTGCTGAGCTGCAGGCTTAATAGCTATATATCAATGTTGACATTAAAGGAAATGTGAGTCTTGTGTTTTTAGTCTAACTATTATAGTAAAACTGGGAGGACAGTTGGTTTAATAGCCTCACTCTGTCAGCATGTTACATTAAAGCACCTGGAGATGCAGTTTATTAGCTGTATAGGCCTCTTCACGTTACACATCCTGACGTTTTGAAGTGTTTCTTCCTTTTTGGAACATACCGATGCAGTGGGTGGCCATGAACCTCGCCATACTTTGGCAGGATTTAACAGAATTCTGCAATATTTGTTTGGCTTAAACATTGTTTAAGCTTGGGTAAGTTTTAAAATGTACTTTGATTTCGTTCAAGGAATTAACTTCATGGTATTTCATTCAGATTTTAATGGGTTTGTACCTAACTCCCAATAGCATGGTCATGATTTAAGATCCTTTTATTAAATTTGTCCAGCAGCCAAATATGCTGCCTTTCTTTCTTTTTAGAAGTTGTCAGCTTGAGTTACTTGATGATCAAATGTTTCTGGTAGTTCACTGAAGGTCATTAAGACCTCCACAAACTACTTTATTTTTCTGGCTGCATTTTAACAGCAGGAAAGCACCAACAGGATGTAACAGACAGCTGTCAGATTTCTTATAAATGAAATTATTGGCTCAGTGAATCCAAATGTCTTCATGCTCATGTCATGTTTTTGTCTGATTGTTTTTTTTGTTTTGTTTTGTTTTTTTTTGTTTTTTTAACCATTTGCTGTATTTTAAATTGAAGGTGTTTTCTGGTATTTTGTTTGTATGTTCACTGTGGAGTCATTTGACTAGTCATATATCATTCAGCATCCTATGGCATCATACTGTGTTGTACTGTATCCTGTGATCCTGTGGTATTGCACTGCATTTTATGGCATTGTGCTGTATTGTACTGTATGCCATGGTATCATACTGTTTTCTATAGGATCGTACTGTATCCTATGGTAGTGTACTGTATGGTATTGTACTATATCCTATAGTATTGTACTGTATTCTATGGTATTATACTATATCCTATGGTATTGTACTATATTGTAGTGTATCTTATGATACTCTACTGTAACCTAAGGCATTGTACTGTATCCTATGGTACTGTACTGTATGGTATTGTACTGTATCCTATAGAATCGTACTGTATCCTATGGTATTGTACTGTATCCTATGGTATTGTACTGTATAGTATTGTACTGTATTCTATGGTATTGTACTGTATCCTATGGTATTGTACTATATTGAAGTGTATCTTATGATACTGTACTGTAACCTAAGGCATTGTACTGTATCCTATGGTACTGTACCCAGTGGTATCAGACTCTCCCATGATATGATACTGTATCAAATGGGATCGTATGGTATTGTAATATATTGTACTATATCCTTTGGCATAGTACTGCATCCCATGTTATTGTACTGTATCTTATGATATTATTCTTTTGTGCTGTATTCTATGGTATATAATATTTTGTCCTATGGTATTGTATTGTATACTCTGATATTGTGTTATATTATACCCTCTGGTATTGTATTATATTGTATCATTTGGTATTGTACTGTATCCTGTGCTATCATGCTGTACGTGGTTGTTTGAAGATACTTTTTGTTTTTGTGTCACAGAATCAGACAATCTTGACTTTCGACTGAGTGAAATCCATTCACTCATCTACAAACTACCAGAGAAGAACCGGGAAATGTTAGAGATGCTGATTACACACTTAGTGAAGTGAGTACAAGTTTGTCTTGTTGGGTGCTGTTACTGCTTCCAGGACACACAAACACACACACACACTCCCTTTTGAAATAAGCTCCAAATGATCTTTTGTTGCCTTGAGTTACATTCATACCAGCCTGACTCTGTTGACAGTGTGTGCAGCCACAGCGATGCAAACCGGATGACCCCTTCAAACATGGCCGTCATCTTTGGCCCCACGCTGATGAGGGCGAAGGAGGAGACGGTGGCAGCCATGCTCGATATCAAGTTTCAAAACATCGTGGTTGAGATTCTGATTGAGGACTACGAGAAGGTACATCTGAAGCAGAAACTTCCCATTTTACATTTGACTTTTCAACATAGTTCCCTGAAATGGCTTTTTTTTTAACAGTTGGCAGTTCAGGCCTGGAAAAATTCTTGTAAATAGCTGCAGAAAACAGTGAAACAATGTTTTAAAACTTGGATTGTTACATTGATTTATCAGGATCTCTTACTGTAGAACTGAGCTGGGCTTACTGACAGTGTTGCTGTTGGCTGTATATTCGTGATTTTTATATAACTGTTCTCTGTCATGACACTATTAGTCACTATTGTAGTATTTGTACTTCTACTGAACAGCAAAAAATACATTGTCTGTGTTTCCATCCTTCACTTCTTTTGCAGGCTGAATACTTCTAAATTCAGCTGCAGTAATGGTAACTTTTTAATTTATTTTTTTTAATGATTGCAGATCTTCAGCTCCACGCCGGAGGACGGCACCGCCCCGCCTGTCCCTCCTCCGCGGATCACCCCGCGAAAACGGCAGCCCATAACCATCTCCAAGCGACCCGCTCGCGTTTATCAAGCTCTTAGTCACGACCACTTCCAGCACACAGAAAGTAATTATGAGCCTCCGTAGACCTGATAGTCATCATCATTGCTCCATCTTGTCTGAGCTGAATATACAATAGATGATTATTACTATAATTTTTTTTTCTTGTTGTAATTTTATTTTTCTTGTAGACTTAAAATGGTGAATCTGTGGGGTCATTTTTTGACATTTTCTAAATGGGAGTTATTGAAGTGCGTGTGTTCAGCCCAATTATTTTCACATTTTACTAAACATGGAACCTGTTAAGTCAAATTTCTTTTTATTTTTTTGTTGTATTATTCTTCAGCGCAGGAAGAGAAGCATTTGATTATTTTGAAACTATTCAAATGATTCAGATAAAAGTACAAATAAAGAATTCAGCTCTACATGTTTATTTTAATTTTGTTTTTGTTTTCATTGTGTTTGGGTATATCGTGCAATTTTTTTTCTGTTTGTTTGAACACACAAATAGTTCAAACGGACAGGAAATTACTTGAACATGGTGTGTGTGACTCTGGCTTTCATACAGAGTGGCAGAGAAATGTGTTTAACATGCTCTTTTGGAAACACATTTAACCTTTTTCTACCTTCAGTCCAGAGCTTAAAATTGCATCTTGTTTATGAGTTTTCTCTGTGTTGAAGTCTGGTTGTATTTGTGTGAATCCAACAAGTATTTGGGGCTTTTTATAGAGTTTACGGTGAAGTTTGCCGCTGGTGTGTATCGCAGAGATAAACCCTATAAAGTTGCAGTCCTGTTAATGTTGTCTCTTTGTAACAGATGGACAGAATGATACCTCCATTATGGATGGCGAAGTCTCTGCGAGCCCCAAACCCCCAAGGCCAACCAAACCTGTTAGCAGTGCTCCGCTTGTTCCAAGAGACCCCCCTCTCAGGCAAGTCTTTATTCCCAAAACCGCCAGCCGCCAGGACAAGCAGGCCGACTCCGATGCTGAGAAGACAAGTGATTCCAGGCAAAAGCCAGATTCTTTCTTGGCAGCAAATGGGGAGTCTGGAGCCTCTGTGAGCAGAGTACCGTCGTTTCAGAGCCGAAAACCACCTCCAAAGGGCACGCCAGCCAACCGAGAAGGTACAACTAACTTATTATTATGATTGTTAATGCAGCTTTAAATTAGTCCATTTTTCTCCTTCATAAATGTGTCGTATAGAATTTATTTGATTTTGAAAAAGTTGCAACGAAGAAGTTTTATTATAAGCATTACAGAAAAAGTTCTGAAATAATGATTTGTAATAATTCAAAGGGAGAGCAAAAAGTCATGTTAATGACTTTCCCAGGAAATATAGATTTTATTCTTGTTGCCGTGCTGGTTATAGTTCCAGTTATGCTTTTTTTACATACTTATTGATTTGTTTTAGGAGATTATTAGTTAACTATAATTGTTCTTGTATGTTATTATAATCAAGCTCTTTTAAATGTTTTTTTAAAGTTATAGTTATTCTGAAAAAACTTTAAATGTGTCAATTTTGTTGTAAGAGTTGATCTGAGACACACCTCAGAACAGGGGTGAAAGAGGGGCTTGTGGAGTTACAATAAGGAGGAATTCAGACCAAAACATTGCAGTTTTTAATTATATAGACCCTAACTGAATGATTTAAATGTGAAAAAAAAGGATTTAAAAGCATCATTTGTCCAGTTCAAGGCCGAGCCTGACCAATCCAACACAGGAATCTCATTTCAGCTGTTTTGTATCTGACTTCTTGTTCAATCTGTCATGATCCATATTTTATGACCATATGTGAGGACTGGAATGTAGTTGAATCGGTAAATCAAGAGCTTTGCGTTTCGGCTCAGCCTCTTTCTTCACCACGACAAACCGGAGCGACGCCCTCATTAAGGTCTCAGTCCGTCGATCCGTCGCTGCTTGATGCTATGATCACCTGTCAACAAGACTCCAAGGTACTTGAAGTTTACTGCTCGTAAACTTTACTTGCACATTCCTAAGCTGCACAGGGGGTGTATTTGCAAGACAGACATGCCATCAGCAAACATGAGCAAGTAGGTCCATTTCTACAGGCATCTATAAGTTGTTTTTAGGAGTCAAAATTTCCTGGTTCCAGGTTGGACAAATCAGATGAAAGGTTAGCATTCCAACTCGAGGGTCCTGACCAACCCCATTCATCCATCCATCCATCCATCCATCCATCCATCCATCCATCCATCCATCCATCCATCCATCCATCCATCCATCCATCCATCC
>NW_013952439.1:1694704-1696023 GCF_001266775.1 Austrofundulus limnaeus
CTTCAAGGTATTCCGCCCACCGCACACAACGTCACGAGTTGAGGTCAGCAGTACACCATCCCCACCATGTGTTGGTGTTGGTGCTGCACTGCTTCCCCCTCCTGAGACGCCGCATGGTGGACCAGAATCGCCTCGAAGCCGTGCGGAAGTCTTTCTCCATGGCCTCTCCAAACTCCTCCCACGCCCGGGTTTTTGCCTCAGCGACCACCCGAGCCGCATGCCGCTTCGCCTGCCGGTACCCATCAGCTGCTTCTGGAGTCCCGTAGGCCAGAAAGGCCCGATAGGACCTGACCAACCCCATTCTACCAATATGGCTGCCCAGGGCAAGAAATTTCTCAGTAATAAACATTTTATTTCACCTAAATCAGTTGCACACATAGAAAAGTATAACTTGCGTACCTCGAAGAACATATTGTTATTGTGTACATAATGCAGAGAAACACATTTTGCTAAAGAGTTTGAAAATGTTTCATTTTATTCTTATTTTTACCAATATACTTGGTGGATGATTTGTACTCCTATCGATGTGCCAGTCTGTGTAGTGATAAAACTTTTATTTTATTGCTGAAACCAAGTTAAAAAAAAACAAGAGGAACCACCCGTTTACTAGATTTAAATGACACTGAGGTTCTAAAGACGGTTTTGGTGCTGCTCGTTTAAGTCTTGTTAAGTGTAATTTATGTGCCAAAGACTTGGAGAGTCCACATCATAACAAAGCAAAAGGGAACCACCAAGAATTCAGCACAATAAAGACCAAAGAGCTCTCCAAAAAATGACACAGACCAAGTTGGGTTATAAAAACATTAAAAAAATACTATATTTATTCTACACTTTCACGACTCAACAACAAACCTGCCAAGAAACAGCTGAGCAACAAAACTCTTGAACCACGCAATAGAGGCATTAATCAAAACGCTAACAAGGAAGCTAGCCTGACTGAGCTGCAAAGAAATGACTAAAAGTTTCCAAAGGATACATTTAAATGCTCCATAATGTTGGGTTTTGAGTAAAATTGTCTAAAATCAGCCTTCTTTAAACCATCTTCATGTTACCGAATAAAGAAAATGAACACAAGCTTCTTATAGACTCCAAAAATGGAAGATGGTAGTCAAGTCACACAGGACTTAACCTCATTTAAACTTTTACCAGTACTTTGGAGACACAACCCTACATTTGACAAGTTTACACAGGAGGATAAGGTGTCTCAGTCTTTTTGTGGTTTAAAGCCAAAGCAACGTTTAGGGCAAAGCTATTCACTTGACTTCAGTCTGGCTTGCCACTAAGTTCAATAAAAAATATATATGTACATAGTTATATAT
>NW_013952439.1:1697413-1737585 GCF_001266775.1 Austrofundulus limnaeus
CTACATGCCTAAATGCACTGAGTTGCCGCCATGTGATTGGCTGATTAGAAATTAAGTGTTAACGAGCAGTTGGACAGGTGTACCTAATAAAGTGGCCAGTGAGTGTATATATATATATGACTGAAAAATACGACCCAAACAGAAAATAGATATGTACGCAGCACCAGGAGAGACTAGATTACAATTTTTTGCACTCCTAGAGACTTCAAGTACACACCTAAATGTATTTAAGGGCTAAAAAAGTAAATTTAGCATGATATAGCCCCCTTAAAGTAAGGGTGCAGAGCTCAGAGTAGAGCCGCTGCTCCTCTGCATTGAAAAGAATCAGGTGAGGTTGTTTGAGGATCTGATTCGGATGCTTCCTGATGGAGAAGGCACACCCCACTTTTATATATCCATGTATAAATGGTTTTATTTTATTGTTTTCAGGAAACTCTAATGGTCTGAGCAGAACAAAGATAGTAGAGAAACATCCCATTTGTCGACCCCCGGTCAGGCCTCCTGAACCCCCCAACAGGTCCCCAACTCCGCAGAAGCTCCCTGTTGAAGCCGGCAGTGAGGCCACGCCCACATCTTAGTAAGTGCTTCTACTAAATTCTCTGGCTTCATGATGTTTGGTCTGAGAATGCTTAGAGAAACATGTTAGTACGAAAACCAATAAATTCCTCAGTTAAGACAATTTTGGAGTTCTTACTTTTAACAGAATCCAATCATGGTTTGTTCGTTTTGGCCAAGTTATTCTAAGATAACAATTTTAAAAGACTTAATATGATGTCAGCAATAATTAAACCTGCCTGAAATCTACATTTTTTAGAAGTGGAATAATAAAACTTGTCATGTTTCTTTACTGGAGGTTTGTCGTTTTCTGTTTTTCCCCTACCTCATCGTGTAAAACCAACATGCCACTATCATTTATTTATGCCTTTATTTGCAGCGTTGCATCAAAGGCCAAGTTTTTTGAGAATGCCTCCAAACAAGTTGGCAGGTGAGAACTTTTCAACAACTTTGCTCTGTTTGATGTTTTCTCACCACCCTTTCTAATCAGACGCATGTGTGTTTTTAATAATGGTATCATAAATATCAGTTGAACACCATGAGAGTGTGAAAATGATTTCAGAGTTTATTACATGCATCAGCAGTTCTTATTATTTAAATCACCTAACTATGTGAAAAAATGCAAACTGCTGTGAGTGGAGACAGTTTTGCGTGCGTATGGCTATTTATTAGGACATTAAATCCACCTTTACTCAAGTTGTTTAGATCTTTAGACTCCCATGTGATAAAACTGCAGCGTGTGTGTTGCTTTTATGTCCCGGTGGGCCTTTAACCTGATTGCACACCAACCTCTGGGGATGTTCTGTGACCGTAGAGACCAGGATGAGTTCTCCAGGTTCATTTCACTAAATGCAAGATAAAATTAGGTTTATCTCAAGATGAGCGGTATTTTGAGAAGATTGACGTGAGCTTGTCAAATGTTGCATCACTCCCCCACATCCTGACTGTGTTGTCTTATGTATACTGTATGCTCTCTTACTCTTGGCCTCTTTGGAGTTTTTCCTCGTGATGCTGTGGAGCGTCTGTCACGAGGAAACCGTCACATCTGCTCTTTTACGATTTGCATGGCTGAGCCTGGTTCAGACCCCCGCTGTCAGCCTGATGCAGGCGTCAATGAAAGGCTGCAGATAAACAGCTTGACTTTTATTGAAATGAGCTTGTTGTTTTTGTTGTTAACATTGTTTTTTTTTGCCCCTCTTAATTTTAGTGCATCACCCTCACCGCAATCATCAGTATTGACAAATGTGAAAAAAGAGGTGAGATTTTTGGTAGAATTTCCAAGAAATTTGATTCGACGCTGCTTGGTGCACTTCCACCATAGACTGCATGTAAACCTGACGCTCAGAACGCGTTTGGTGTGAACGCAGCATTCTTGCTTCATCCTTTTTCACAGAATGATTTGAAACAATAAACAGAAAACAGATTTATTTAATGTCATTACTAAAACATTCCTTGCTTTTTGTTTCCATAGAACTGAATGTAAAGAAAATGTCAGCAGATGACATCATGTGACCTGAACACGCATTGCTGTTGGCCGAACATGAAGCTGGAAGGAGTCGGCGCTGATGAACTCAGACGTGACCAGAGGAAAAAGTTCTCAGCAGAACTGAACGGATTTGTTTGGTTCTGGTCGAATAGAAGAACTGTGTCGCAGAGCGCCACAGACGCACAACAATGAATGATTTTAAAACAGATTCTGTTTGTTTTACAAACCTGTTGAGTTACAGTACTTTACTACATTTTATAATGGTTTGAAATCATTTTAATTAGTTTTGGCCAATTTAATTTGAGTAAACTAACTGCTGTACTCGTTCTAACGTGTACCTGTTGTGACTGGCCCAAAGAAAACTAACTGATTCACTGACTTCTTTCAGTTCAAATGTTTGCAAATATAAGCTATTACTTTAGAAATCAATTTCTTAAATTTTAAAGAATTATAGTTACAACTAAAAGCATAAAAGCTATTGTCTCAATTTACCTCCAGTATGGTATGGTTTTCAACAACAAAACTAACTGCACTAAAAAAAGGCACTAAGATAATTATTTTTGTTTTATAAATCAAAGCATCGTTGAAGGAATGCATATTGCTCACTGCCTTGGACGCCAAAATCTTCAACAAAGATGTCTCAAAGTCTGACAGAGCTCAGAGCAAGTGATGCGGATGACTCTCAGATACTACAGCACCAACCATTATCTGTAAAACAGACTGAATTATAGTCATTTCTGTGTTTTCTAAGATTGTTTAGTTGTGGCAACATGCTTGGGTTGACTAAGAAGTTAATCAGATGAAAATATGATATTTTGCTAACAGGCAAACACACACACAGGTCACTGACCCTTTTACTGTGATGTGTAAAATCAGACACCAACTGTTTTTTATTGACTTTTACATTCAATCCTACTTTTAAATGAGCTGCATCTGAGTATCCTATGATTCATTGCACCATAAGCAAACTAAACAGAAAAATGAAGATTGTGTAGTTTAGAAATTAAGATCAAAGTATTTTGAAATTTGTTTAAAAGCTTTGCTGGTGAAAATTTTGTTGCAATGAGATGTTAAATTTGATGCAATTACAAGCACTGCTACTGGAGCTAAATTCTTAATGTGTTTTTTTATTTATTTACACGAAGCATTTTTTAATTATTACCTGATGCATCTCAATAATCCAGGTAGAGTAGGTCTCTGTAAGGGTACTTGCTGAAAATGTTTCTCCAACTCCTGAAGAAGTCTCTTAAAGAAGAGATTAAATGTTTTCAACAAAGAAGACACTGTCCAGAGGACCTACTCAATTATTATTATTATTTTTAATTATACAACAAATTTTGTGATGCATACCTTCAGTGAAAAGATACATAAATACATCTTCCATTGCATTTTAAGTCTGAAGCCACGTGCTACAAAATGTAACACCATGGTAATGGGGTGGTCACACAATCGTACGTCATTTGAAGACCAGACCATCTCATTTCACAGCAGTTTTATGCAGCCTACCTCTGTGGCCGCAGTCTACGTGGGCTGCAGCCCCTGAAATGAGACAAAGTCTTTTTGTGCATTAGTAACTAAACCTGTCAGTGACAACCTTTCATTGCAGTGGGCGATAACTTAATATTGATTTGCTGTTAAAAATATTTGTTATACAGTAAATTGTAACTCACTAGTTGCTTCTCCTTGTTTACTTTTTAACAAAATGCAGAAGATTTTCAGCTTGAATTCCAGTTTTTGTTGCTGGAACTTGCATAAAAATGTAACTTCTTACTTGATGGGGGTATGTCAGCTTGTAGAAGCAAGTCGTTGTCACAGTTTGTGTCGATCTGTTGCAGCTTAAAAAGGAATGATTGTGATCACAGAAGCAGCTTAATGTTTGTTACAGTTTGTGAAAATAACACTCCAGTGTTTTGGTTTTACTTTTTTGTTCTTAATGTTATGTTTTTGTTTCTTTCTTTCACTCAACTTGTAAATTGCCATTTTTTGTTGCCTTTTTTTAAAGAAAGGGAAATAAAAATGAAAAGAAATATTACAACTTAGTGTTTTTTGTTTTTACGCAAGTCACAAAACAGCTTAAGTTCATAATGTGGAGCTGAATCCACCCATTTCATATACTCTCATCCTATGAAGCACTTTAATTTTTTTTGTAGGTTTAATGACATTTTTCTTCTGGAATTAAATACACACAAACGTGACGTTGTAGTGTGTGTATCTTTAACAAGTCTTATATTTAGACAAATAAAAAAATAAAGCCTGGACATTACACAAGATGCTATTTGGCATAAAAAAATAAGTAAATGCTGAAAATCACTACAAATTCACTATCCTCACTGGCAGAATCATGCTATGGGGATGCTTCTCAGCAGCTGGCCCTGGAAAACCCATAAAGATGGAGCCCAGAGGACAATCTGATGCTGTTTGCTAAAGAATTGCATCTTGTGAGGTTTATTTTCCAGCAAAAGTTGCACAGAAATAGTTCAAAAGACAAGCTGAATGTTCTGGAGTGTCCGAGTCAAAGCCCAGACTTGAATCCAACGGAGAATTTGCGGCTTGACTTGAAACAGTCTGTTTATGCTTGATCCGCACACAACCTGACAGGAACAAAAATCCAGATGTCCACGACTGATTAAGACTTATCCACACAGATGAGTCTCAATC
The DNA here is from genome assembly GCF_001266775.1 of Austrofundulus limnaeus. Classification (NCBI taxonomy): domain Eukaryota; kingdom Metazoa; phylum Chordata; class Actinopteri; order Cyprinodontiformes; family Rivulidae; genus Austrofundulus; species Austrofundulus limnaeus. The sequence continues at coordinate 1,702,113 of NW_013952439.1, forward strand.
AGTGCTGTGACTGCAGCCAAAAGTGCTTTTACTGCTGCAGTCACTTATTTTATATAACATATTTTTATTTACTTGATATTACTGTCACGAAATTGGATTTCACTTTAACACCGAATAATTTTTTTGTCAAAAATATCAATTTATAATGACCATGATTGATTTATGACAGCAATAAAAGCTTAAAACATCCAGAGGGAGAATCCTCCTTATAGGAACTGTATGTTTATGTAATTTAATCTTGGAAAATTAGGTCTTAGTCATAAGCTGGTTGGAAACCATGACAGGAACAAACACATCCTTATTTTTATCTTCCGGTGATGTGGGTTTTGATAATTTTCATGATGCAATCCATATTTGAACCATAAAACAAAGCTCTGATCCTCAAACTGCTCTTAAAACCAAGTCCACTATCATGGTTCATGGTCAGAACCTAGAAGTACTGTGGGCTTCTGGTTTTCATATCTCTCTGAAATTCCAAAAACCATGAAAGGACAAATGAATGACTCATGTGTTGTGCTAATTTGTTTCATCAGAGAGCTGTGACGGTGGCTTTGGAGAGCTTTAATAAATTACTGTGGTGTCTGCCACAGCATGATAGCATCAACGTGTTAACATTCTCGTCATTATGTTGATCATTTCCAAAATTTATATGTGTCTCATGTTTCATGGCTTCTGGTGGCGCCACAGCGAAACAAGTCACATTCATTCTGAAGTTTTATCGTTTGGAAACAAATTTAATGAGGGTCTATGAAAAGATTGGTGAAACCCAATATCTAATACCCCGTCTCTAGAGCTGAACTGTTGGAAGCTCTTCAATCCTGCTGAGGTTCTCATTGATGACACCTGATGCCTGACTGTTAGCAATCATATCTGAGTTTCAACTAGCCTCTAACTCAGATATGATCATCCTACATGAAGTTCAACAAGAGCATTCCCCAGTAGGTACCATTTTATATTTTCTATGTTCCAAGGTACAATGCCCACACTGTAATTCAGTAATTTTTGATTTGTATTAAAAGACATTTAAAGGGGCAACTGAGCATCTTTCATGATTTTTTATTAGCCCCAGGAGAATATAGATAATGGGGAACATAGATACCAGAGAATATAAATATGAGGTAACAAAGGTATGTGGGAAAATAGGTATGAGACAATATAGGTACCAGGGAGCATAGGTACTGCAAAACGGGTACAAGGGAATGGGACAACATAAGATATGATAAACCTTAACTGTCATTGTGCAGAGCACAATGAAATTACAGTTTAGAACACCCATTCACAAGAAGACAGAACATAAACAAACAGGAGAACAGGTGTCCTGGGTCAGGCAGCCATAGACCCCTGCACAGAGCAAGGATCATCATCATGAAAGATGGTACCAGACAACATTAGTACGGAGAAACATTGGTACATGGGGTCATAGGGACCTGGGGAACATAAGTAAGGGGAAACGGTTACATGGGGACATAGGTGCCGCAGAGCATGGGTACAAGGGATATAGGTATGGGACAGGTACTGGACAACATAAGTACAGAGAAACATACGTACATGGGAATTTAGGTATGGGACAACATAAGTACGGAAAAACATTGGTATATTGGGACATAGGTACCAGGGAACATAGTACTGAGGAACATGGGTACAAGAGAATAAAGATATGAGACTACATAGGTACCAGACAACATAAGTAAGAGGAAACATAGGTACATGAGGACATAGGTACCAGGGAACATAAGTACAGGACAACATAGGTATCGGGAAGCAGAGGAACCAGGGGAACTTAGGTACAGGGAAACACAGGGATGAGCCCAGTTTAACCCATCAGGAGAAACAGAAATTAATTCTAGATGTTCAAAAAATCTGTGGTTATCTGCACAAGAAATGTGTTTCCAGTTGGACATTGTATTTGTTTTTGTCATCCAATCCTCTTTCACATTCCAACATTCTTCTGCCAAAACAAAAAAAAAAAAAACGAAGCCCCCCACCCCATCCCCGTCACCTTGGCCCCTTTCACCCCACCAGCTTGCACTGAACTGGGTGAACGATTGGCCCATGATGAGAATGAGTTCAAGTTTCCATGTCAATTTATTCAATGATGCTCTGTGTGTGGTCTTCAGCTTCTGTATATTCATGACAAGTGTCTTTGTTCTCAAGACCAAAGAAAATAGATTCTCAATGAAACATCTTAGAGTGAAGAGTGACAAGTCAAAGATTATTCTGCGTATTACATCCAAATAAACAATTTCCAAAGTTAGTGAAGAGGTATTGTGACACAATAATGTCTTTTTGTCTCTTATGTGCCATCTTGCTCTCTTTTTAAATGGGCAACGCAAAATAGATTTCCAAACAAATGGAACTGAACTTATAGAGCACTTTATCAAGTCCCTCCAGACCCCAAAGTGCTTTATACTTACAGACATTCACCCATGCACACACATTCACACAATGATGATGGCAAACTACAGTGTAGCCACAGCTGCCCTGGGACACACTGACAGAGGTGGGGCTGTCATGCACAAGCGCCACCGGACCCTCTGACCACAAGGCAAGGCGGGTGAAGTGTCTTGCCCAAGGACACAACGACTGAAACGGCTGAAAGGGGGATCAAACCGGCGACTTTCCGGTTCCAAGACAACTCCCCTAACCAACCAACCAATCAATCAATCAATCAATCAATCAATCAATCAATCAATCAATCAACCAACCAACCAACCTAACAACCAACCAATCAATCAATCAATCAATCAATCAATCAATCAATCAATCAATCAATCAATCAATCAATCAATCAATCAATCAATCAATCAATCAAACAAACACATAAATAAATAAATAAAGCTAGACACTCAGACTGGTAGAAACTAAGTTAAACTATGTGTTGAAAAGATTTGGTGGTACAAAGATTACAAAATCATACTGATCTGATAGCAGAGTGGGTAGTACAAACAGGCTGTTTGCTTCGTATCTGTAGGTTGTGTCACCCCATTGATGTGGATACCATCAATCATTCGGTGCAGAACAGTCATCCACTGCTTTTCGAATCCAGCCAATCACCACCGTGTCAGAGATGACGTCTGAGCTAATCTGACATCCGGAGCCTCAAGAAGGTATTTATACCACCCCGCACTTTACAACTGTAAGCTGAAGTGCTGAAGTAGGCTGTTTTGCTTTGTGGTGTTTTGGATTGTTTTATTTTATTTGTTTAAATGTGTTTTTATGTTTTGTTGGACCTCAGAAGAGTAGTCACTACTGTGGTAGAGACTACTGGGGATCGTTTTAAACAAATAAAACAAGCATAAACTAAAATCCAACACAACTAGTTGTTCAAGGGTCATCTAACATGTCCACCTGTGCAATTTAAACCCAGATGTTTGTTGAAAGCTTCAAAGATTGCACACAGGACAATAATGGTCAAGTAGTATCATGAAGACCAAGGAACATTACTATGTACAGTAATGAAAAATCCAGACTCATGCCTGGACTGGTCTGGTTAGTAGCACCTGTTACAGTAGATCACATGGTCACAAGACCAAGACTCCAGCTCTTCTGTAGAACTCCATGGATGCAGCTCAGAAGTAGAAGGGTTGAAAGTCAGACTTTGTGATTATCCTTGGATTGTCTTGGGCAACTGGTAACATTGTATTTGTTTTATTTATTTATTTTTTGTGGGTGAATTATTTACAAACCATAACTAATTTACATGTGGTCCAAACTTACGTTCAGACTGGACCATTAGTTATTTTAATATGGGAATGCATGTATTAAAAACTCAGAACAAGCATCTTCAGAGTCTGAAATGTTTTATTTGACTTTCAAACCGTGACGCAACTTTACATCTTTGAAAAAACACGTTGCAAAACACAGGTCACAAAAGATATAAATCATACAAGAGATTACTTTAAAAAGTCAAGTGTTTGAACACCAAAAAACAGACAGTGAAGTGATCAATATATACATTTACTGTAGCCATGTACAAAGAGCCTTGTCAGAATGCAGTACAGTGGGCACTCCATATTTTTTAATTATGCAAACATGGTAGCTGACTGAATTGTGTCAGGACAAAAATCTTTCTGGAGCATCGTCAGGGGGGCTCCACTGGCGTGCTTTATGCACATTTAATGCCTTCTTGTACCTCATAGAAACACACATTGGGAACCACAGTCATTTGTCGCAGCAGTCTTGACAACGCAGTGCATTTATAGGGTTTGAAATCCACGGCTGATTTCCTGCCGACAAGAAATTTTTCACAAATTTTCACAAATTCTGCATTTAAAAAAAAAATTTAAAGACACGTTCAGGATGTGAGCGAGTTGGGTGGATGGGACGAAGCATTTCTATTCCCTTAACTTTATTAAGAGGTCCCTTCAGAAACAAAATGAGATTTGGGAGATATGATTCAATGCGCTGTACAGAGAAAATGTTTGCTGCATCGCACCGTGATGACACAACTAGTCGGTGCACAACGATGGGACGGATACTGAATGACTGTCCGTGCAGCTAAAGCTAAAAACGTTACACATCCACTTAGAAAAAACACAGAATGCATGCATCTGCAGGCATGGGAAAAGGAACATGAGACTGTTGAATTTACAGAATTGGTTGAAAATCTTTCAAGACTGCAAAACAAGCTGGAACTGTTTGATTTGGAGAGAAGTTAGAAAGACAATTTCAATGTTAATTTCATGTTTTCTGTAGTTTGTACAGTTTCATCAAATTTTATAGTTTAATTGTATTTCTTTTTTTTTCAGCTATTTTAAGTTTTTGTCCATTAAACAAATTATTCAGGCTTTTATGTTTTATGCTTTTGTCATCATTGATATATTTATGGGACACCAAGGGTAAAATAAAATGTAAAAAAAAATGCATTTTCATTATTTAACTCACTTTGAGTGTAAAATTCCACATTTATTGTTTTTTTTTAGCTCACTGTTCTTACACTTTGCAATTTTTTCGTTAATGTTAAATTCAAATGTTACATCTAAATGTTAAATCCTAAATCTAAATGTAACTGTTGTGACTATATGTTAAAGTTAATTTTTAAGCTTTTCAAAATGGAACACAACCTCAGCCTTTGTTATGATGTTATCCTGAGATGAAAGTAAACGCTAGCACTGCTAACACTTCCCTACAAGACATCAAATTTAACGTTGTGGCCGATGTCCGAGCTACACTTCAGACTGCCGGACCACAGGCATCCATATTGTTTTCAATAAACACATTTTGAATTTAAAATTGAAATACCATTTTCAGCAGTACCGTTGACGTTTGCTTCTGTTGCAGGATGATGACATCATAAGAGGAGCACCCACAGCAAAGGCTGCGATCCATTCCCAAATTCTTAAATGTAAGCTTTATCATTTGGCTGCAATATTTAAAACTTTGTTTTTACATTTTGCGTTTACATATTTAGATTTAGGATGTCATATTTTCACAATTAAATTTAAAATTTGGTTAAAAAATAGTTAAATGTAAGAACAGTTAGCTGAATAACAATAAAATGTTAGGGGAAAAATAACTAGAATTTTAGGCTCAAAGTGAACTAAATAATGAAAATGTGTTAGTGACTTTACATGTTTCAAACTTTGGGCAAGAAACACTGAATTTCTTATTTAAAAATATTTATAATTGCATAACAGATCCTAAATAATTGTATTTAGCTCCATTATTTATTTTCAGGTTTGCCTCAAGTGCCTGGGATGGGTTATCTTGAAGGCATTCCTCACATTCTCCTTCATGGTTTTTACTCTCTGAGGCGGAGCAGAGCCAGTCAAGGACTCTAACACTGGTTTCATCTGAAAACCTTCCAGCTCTGACTTGGCTCAGACTTGGTGTTGGTTGCCCTGCTGGAACCCTTCCTGCTTCAGTCTGAGCTCCCTTGCTCTCCCGATGCAGCGTTTGTCTGGATCGGGGGCTGTGTTTTCTGCTTTCGTGGCACTGCCGATAGTAAAAAGAGCCGCCGCTCGTTGCTTCGTGCATTTCAGCTTCATTCTGTTCTAAAAAGTCTTTTGCTTTTGTAATTAAGTCACGTCTTTATTACCTCCAGAATCACGTTTCCCCGTCAAGTTTAGATGAAATTTTACGATTACTTCATAAAAATGAGCAGACACTGAGTCTGATATGCAGAAAATAGCGCAATGTCTGTTACATTAGTGGCATCATCATCAATTCAAATTTTATTCGAACAGCTACAAAGAATCAACTGTTAGTTTTGGATGGACGATAAAATGCTTTTTAGTTAAACTGCCTGAAAATGTCAACATTTAAAAGCTTTTTTTAAGTATTAAGATAAAACACATTTTTGAGTTACCAGAATTCAACAAAGAGCAGTGATAAACATGTTTGTAGCAGAGGTTCCTGCTCTGTTTAAGACAACACGTGAACACTGAAGCTTTCTGAGAAAAACTCTGATTTTCTGACCACAAGTAGAAAATTTACACCGTTACATAATAAAACTGTAATAATGAACACATAAAAGGTTTTAAACATAGAGCTGAGTAAATTATAGGATGTTTTGTAGTTTTTTGTTTGTCTTCTGCTCTGTTCAGTCCTTTTAAAGACAGCAGTCCGAGGTTTGAACACACCTACCAACGCTGAGCTCTGTCTCTCTTTGAACTTGTTTGTTTTTTACTGAATTGTAAAAAAAAAAGAGTTGTGAAAGAACAAATGCGGAATGTTGTAGTAAAAAGAATAAATGAGTAACACATATGAGATGTTCTCAGTTTCCGATGGAGAACAGCTGTGGACAGACGCCACGGTCTCCTTTCAGCCTTTATCAAATAATCACCTGGAAGGTTTTAATTTTTACTGGGGCGTCTCATCGAGTCTAACTTTGTTTAACATCTTGGTACCTTTAAGTACTTTAAGACACAGTCTACTTAACACCAAACATTGTTAAAAAGTTAGATTTTTTACTGCTTATACCTCCTCCACAGTTACTTTGTACTTCAGCAACCAAAACGACAAAGGAGTTTAATTCTCCAGTTTTTTCAGTGTCCACCTTGCTCCTGCTTTGTGTAGGATAATAACACATTGTTTCCCAAACAAATCAAATAAGGAAATGGAGTTCAGTTAATATGTTGAACTGAAATAACTTTATATTAAACTGCTTTACATGGTGGCTAAGTGTACATATCTTCTCCAGAAAATGCACATTGTCTTTGTTTTATAATCATTTTTCTGTTTATGGCTGTAGTTCTGAGGTTAGATTTAACAGCAACAATGAGCAGAGTTAGCGTAACAATACAAACATTAGGCTAAAAAAGTGACAATATAAAAGTGACAGGATAAAAATCTTTAAAGTACTGTAACTCAAACAGTTGGAAAATGTTTGAGTCGTTTTTGCTGATTCTCCAAACTCAAGACCTGCTCTGATTTGCTATCTGCTACAGGTAAGATATTAAGTGCACATCACTACTCTACACAGCGCCACTGTCTAATCAAATGCTTCCTGTTTTAAACAGCAGCCGCATCTCAACATTTACTTTTCAGAAATGACCATGTGAGTTTGGTCCTGTGAGGAAAAACTCACTCAACTCACTCTGGACCAAAATAAAAGTGACATTTTGGAGAGAAGAGTGTGCAGCAGAGTGGGACAGCATGGAGGAGGAGGTGTGATTGTGTGGGGGTGTTGGGGTGTCTCGTAAATTATTACAGCAGATTTATAGCAACCCCCCCCCCCCACACACACACACACACACACACACTGACTGAATTAAAACAATACAAATAAAACTACTGAAGAATAAATCACAGTTTTAACTTAAGGCTACTAATGATTAACTCTAAATTCGACCAACCATGAGTCTAAGCAGATCTTCGGAGCAAGAAAAGAGGGTGAAGGAGTTCTGCAGAAGATCCTTCAGCCTAAAGCCACAAATGAGTTGGAAGCTGGAGTGAAATACAAGCAGCCAATAAGTTTCTGTAAACTCTGAGTTCTTTCAGAGCAGAAATCCAGATGATTTATTTATTTGAAAGGGACAGTGCAATTTAATAAAAAACGACAATTCACAACTTTAAAAAGCCAAAAGAATATTTTGTTTTACCTGTAGTCTCCAAATGTCCGGACTGTATAAACCTAAAACAAGGTGGTTTCTTGTATGGTTTAAAATATGAAGCATGCATTTTATTTTAACGATGTAGTTGATTATACGACTTCATTTATTTGTAGAATGTAAAATAAAGAAAGCATTAATAAAACAAATATAACTATTTAAAAAGTCCAAGCATTAAAAGGTTTGTTCAAAATGACTTAATCAGATTTTAGAGTTTTAATATTACAAGTATTGATTTATTGTTTATTTTTTTCTGCCCCAAACTCCTGTCAAAACCAAGTTTTGCTCAACTTAAATTTATTATTTTACTCCTGATTTTAAGATCAATRACAAGCTTTTATTTCAGTTTTATTTTCTATTTCGGATATTTTTATCTTTTACTACAAATCCACCTTTATATAACTTAATATTTACCCCCGGACCAACTCTGCCTTCAGATTCACTTTACTGAGTAAAGTTGGTTTCTGGTACGATGTTTGGGTTTTTCAGCTGAACTGCTTGACTTTCCACGTCAAACCTGACGACCTTTTTTCCATTCCAAGGTTTGGCTCAAACAGCTCGACTCTACTCCAGTTTTTTTATGCTTCTCCTCTGTAGGTAGAGCCTGGTACAAGACACCRTTTTGAGTCCAGATGAGTTGATAATACCATGAAAACACCCACAGGACAGACAGAAAAAAAATAAAAATACACGTCCGCAGCGCTGCCGAAGCTGTTTACAAATTCTTGTGCACAATTTATAAATCTGGCTGCTCAGTATGCGAAACGGTATAACACAGATCTGCTCGCGGACGGCGTATCCACAGAGCGAGCAGGCAAACCCGTGCTGACCTGAGGTGAACTCTGAAGCACATCGGGGAGTTTTTACGGCCCGGTTCTGTGGAGCAGGAGTTTCAGATGTTTTGTGTTGAAGGAAATCTGTCTGCAGCAGGAGAGGAGCTGATCTGAGTCGAGTGGAAAAAGCAGCGTAATGATTACAGTCCAGGCTCAGAGGACGCTGCCAGGACTTAAAACAAACAGGAAAAAATAGTTTAAAAATTTCATTAGGTTTTGTTTAGGAAAATGAAATATTTTTATCTAGAACAAAAAAAAAAAAAAAGAATCTAATTATTGTTTTTTATGATTATCGACATAATATACAAAAATGTTGCAAGTGCATTAAACAGCAGTGCTTCAGAAAAACTATAAATAAAAATCTAATTTAGCTAAGTTGATAGGAAATGTGTTTAATTAGTTTTTCTAATTCAATAAGCTCTGATTTTTAGAGGCTTYGGGATTTTACATAGGTCATGAGACAGACCGTTTCTTTTTTTCTTTTCTTTTTTGTGAAAACCACGATTTTAACCCTGGAACTTCATCCTGATTTAAAAACTGAGTTCTGTTTCCTTCTGAAACTGGCGAGCTGTCTCCAGATTAGACCTCACAGCTCTTAACATAATGAGCACACTTATGAGTAAAAGGTGGGAAAAAACTAACCAAAACAAAGTACAATTAAGTAAAAACAGGACTGAGCTGGAGAGGTGKAGAAACAGTTTCCAGCCTTTTTGTTTAAAGTTCATCAAGGCAGCATTTTCTACATGTTCTGATGGGGATAAAAAGGAAGAAGTCCTTCTACTTGTGGAACAAGATGGGTTTGGCCAAACCTGCCAGGATCTTTGGGACGTGGACTGAGATGATTTCTCCGATCATCTCTGGAAAGCTGACCTTCGGGTGAAGAGACTGAGCCTGGACGAAGAGGTCAAACGTAAACTGGTGGAGCTTCTTTACTGTCTGAAACAAGCAAAAGAAAACAGACTCAAGTTCTCAGGTGGTTTTACGTGTCTGTGTCCAATCCTGGTCCTCCATAGCCACTATTATGCATGTTGTACTTGTTCCCCTGCTCCAATACACCTGGTTCAGTGACTGAATTACCTCTTCAAGTTCTGCAGAAGCCTGTTAATCACTCATTTGAATCAGATGTGTTAGACCAGAAAAAAACAAAACCAGGGATCATCAACCTGTTGATTGTGATCAACCAGTATATCTTGGAACTTTACTCATAGATCCAAAAAATAACAGGAAAATTAAATGCACCGTCTCTTTACTGCTGCGTTTTATTCATGGCACTACAAAATAAATAATAATGAACTATAGGGTCTTATAATAGTGCTTTTCTAGACACTTGTGCATTAATCATTCACACACTGATGGTGGTAAGCTACATTGTAGCCACAGCTGCCCCGGCCTTTGGGGCAGATTGACAGAGGCGGGGCTGCCATTCACCTGCACCACCGGACCCTCTGCCGACCATCAGCAGGCAAGGCGGGTGGACACAATGACTGAGACGGGTGCAACGAGGGATCAAACCAGCAACCTAATACTGCATTCCATTGCACATAATTATTTTTAAACTTATAGTTGTGTGACACTAAACCTGGCAGGATGGGAAGTATGGAGTAAAATTAGTCTAAAAAAATGTCAGCGCACAAACTATACATTTCAAATAAACTACTAAAAATGTTTACTTCCTCTGGAAAAATGGGAAAATAAATGTTTTCAGTAGGTTTTGTAAAAGAATGACCTCATAAGTTCAGGTAATTTACTTCAAATGTTCAGTCCACAAAATAAATAATAAATAAAAAATCCAGTGAAATTAGATTTTTCATTTAGTTTTTCTACAACAAAAATGTTAATTTTGTGAACTGTACAGCTGAAATAAATCTCTCTAAATGGATAGGTTAATATTTTACCTATAACTATAAAACTGTATTTATTTATTTGTTTTCTGCTCCCCTTCATTTCGTTGTGTTTGTATTTTTATTGTGTATAAAATTTTGTTTTTYAATGAAATGAATAAAAAATTATAAATGAATGAATGAATAAAGGCTTCCAACCTACTTAGTGTGTTTATTTCAGCTGTACTGTCCACAGCCTGAAACATTTTTGAACCCAATAATGTCCATGTAAGCATATATGTTTTAATACAGTGAAGCTCCACAATGTTGCCTTTCACAGTTTGTTCACAGATCTTTTTGTAGAACAGGTAATCCCCGTAATATTGCAGAAACTGGAAATACAGTGCAGTAAGCAATGTCAATTTTTTCTCTCATTCATTTTTTTTGAGTTTTCAAGATAAATTATGAATAATATAATTTAGACATTTTGTAACAAACAAAAATGTAAATTCAGTTCCATATTAAAAGAATACAGTAGAGTACATGTCCTGTGCTCACACCGCCCTAGAGCACCTCCTAACAGTTTACAGTAAAGTACTGTGTTTAGATGTTAATTGTTTAGCTCTTGTGTGTTTTTGTTTGGTTCTTACTGCGTAATGATTCCACCCCAAATGTGTTGTAGGTCTTTTCTGGACCACATTCAACGTTCAGGTTTTTTTCACGATTGGTGGTTACTCTAGAAACGTGTGCACTCAAATCTTCGCGTATGTTTGCACACGCTAAAATGCTTTTGAGGCTAATTTAGCTCCATAGAAAGTCTGTGCGCCTCACCATCTGCAGAGAGTCCAGGATCCGGGTGAGCTGGTAGAACCTCTGAGGACAGTTTGTCATCATTTGATAATTAATCAGACGATCCAGTTCRTTGATGTAGGTGAGGCGAAGTTCGTCGAAGTACTTCTGGCTTTTCAAGCCCTCGACGGGAACTGGAYGCAAACGGGAAAATTTTAACACTTTAGGTTGCAAGTCCACCTCGGGGAGGGGAGGGTGGGCCTGCAGGACAAAACTCACTGATGCTGAAGAGCAGCAGGGCCTTCATGCAGAGGAACTCCTCCTGAGTGATCTGCAGCAGCACAAACTCCTGGGACAGATGTCTCATCCGCATGCAGTGCTCATACATGGTGGAGACGTGCATCCGATGCCTGCAGACGTAACAAGATATGAATGAGAGATGTGAGCTAATGGGACTGTTCCGTTTCAACGAGATGAAGACATTTAATCAGTAATGAATAACTACAGACAGACAGAGAATGTCAGAGGTTAAATTCAAGAACACTGACTCTGAATCACATTACAACAATAAAAACTTGGACCCTATAATCTGACATCTGGACCCAGATGTTAAATAATCTGTTACACTACAACCTCATCCTCTATCAGCAGTTTAAAGGATAAAAATGACAGAWTATTTGATGCTTAAGCAGATGCTGCCTCTGCTCACATCTTTATGAACCCGATCACTTACAATTTATTCACATTCCTAAGTTGTGAGAATTGAAAAAGAAATGAAGCYGCTCCCGGCAATCGGACCAGAAATATGCCCAAAATTAACTGAATCTTCTCGGTTTGCTCTGGAATGCAAAGGTTCCAATTTGTGATTGAATAAATATAAATTTCAGGCAGGTGGGAGTGGAACTTTAAAACTTACTGAGTAGACCGAAGCAGGAAGTGAGTTAGGAAGAAAAAACAAATAACAGACAAAAGGAGGGTATTATTGAAGTGTATAAAAGAACTAAAGGGATAGTTCAGCTATTTTGAAATGGGCTTTTGTGGAAAGATTACCAACGATTAATATCTTACCTGTTGATGATAACTTTGCCAACAAGCTAAGTTTAGAAATTTTGTGTTTTAAAAAGACTAAAACCTAAAGTTATTTACAACAGTTTTGTGGTGCTGTGCAAACATGGTGGCAGAAGCAGCTAGCTGTAGCACTTCTGCTGCAGAAATGTGGAGTTCACTGTAGTCTGTACTGTGCTGTATCAATCACAGCAACACTCTGAGCATCGTTAAGCTTCGTTATATTCAGAGTTATTTTTTTAGGTTAAAATATTCAAGGCTTTGCTCTGACACCGAGCTCTGTGAAGTGTCTCATTGTGTTTTATTTCTATCATATTGCATCTGTTCTGTAAATAAGCTCACCAAAAGCAACTCAAACAGATCTCTGACCATTTAATGTCAAAAATAAGTTATAGTCCATAAGTCTGAATGCTTTAATGTTTTACTGCCACACTGATCACACTTTTTAACTGTTTTAACTTTTGCACTGTGAAGCACACAATTGATCAATGGTTGCAAGTAAAAAGGTAAAATAATCATAACTTTTCCCAGAGTCAGTTACTGACAGCAAAGACAACATTTATCTAATTTCAAATAAAAATTCACCAGAACTTTTGTCTTGAAAACCTGCTCTTTAAATCCAAAATCCAAACAGAATTCTTTGGTTATGGTGAGAATCGCAAAGTCTCCAAACATTTTAACACAAAATAAATGACATTTACTTTATTGTTTTTTTTTATTTTGATGGTTTTAAAAAAAACGTAAGCACAACTTTTACAAATGAAGCATCTGAAGCATTTAGTCTTGTTTGTGACATTTAAGATATTTAGTAAAATCAATAAATAAAATAGAACAAGGTGAATTGTGGATTTTCTTCCTACATTTTGCTCCAGCAGTGAAATCTGTGCACAGATTACATATTTATATTGTCTATCAATTTAGAATGAATGAATGAATGAATGAATGAATGAATGAATATAAAAAAACAATCGTGGTACTTGTCTAAATCAACAATTCCAAACATTTCAGCTATCAATGCACAAAATAGATGTTGTGAACCCAACTATCACTGGTTGGAGCAAAAACATTTTAAAACTAATAACAAGACAATTAACAGCCTTTATTCAGTTTGTATTCATGTATGAATACATTGTTACTCTTTGAATGTAGTAAAATACACAGTTTAAAAATTTTTAAATCCAATTTTACTTTTTGGAATTCGTCAAGACCCTTACTTGGCTTTCCATAACACACAGTGAGGTTCCGACCCCAACTTTGAGAGCCAATGATCTTAATGAGGCAACAACTATCTACACTAGTTACAAGTAAGGATGAAAAATTGTGATTCTTTGAACACAAATTGTGATTTATTTATTTTTTTCAAAGGTCAGCCTCATAAAAGCTTGGGGCAAGGTGGACACAAACAAATAAAAAGCCAGACATCGAGGTGTGGAAGAAATGAAAATGTTTTTTTAATTATGTATGCCAGAATGAAAATTGTAATTTCTAACAATTTTTTTTATCTAAACAATTTCATAAAATGAATGAGTTGTTTTTAAAATTAATGTTTTTTTTTTTCAACATGCTGCACTGGATCAAAAATTATTTGAGTCACGTTTTGTTCCTTCAGAATTTAATTTGACTGATAAATTCTGAACTAATTTTAACTAGTTTAATGAAAAAAAACTTTAATGTGAGACCATCCATCCATTCATCCAACATCATCCATCATTCATCCAACATCATCCATCATTCATCCAACGTCATCCATCATTCATCCAACATCATCCATCATTCATCCAACATCATCCATCATTCATCCAACATCATCCATCTTTCATCCATCCATCCATTTCATTCATCTATCCCTGCATCTATCCACTTGACCATCCATCAATCCATTTATCCAATTCATCCATCCATCCATCCATCCATCCATCCATCCATCCATCCATCCATCCATCCATCCATCCATCCATCCATCCATCCATCCATCCATCTCTCTGGGTGAATTCTGAAGACACTGAGTGAACTGAATTTCAGCCAAAGAGCAGCTTTCTGTCCAAAAATAAAGAAATAAATAAATAAAATAAATAAATAAAACCAGCTGACTTAACTTTAGCAATTATATGTTCTTGTAAAAACTTAACTAAACGTGACAGCAGATTTAGAATTCAAGCACTTTCTGAAGGGTCATGTTTGCTGCTATTTAGCTCCTTGATTAGCTTCGTTCTCATATTACTGAAGCGTGYGTTGTGGCTACAGCAGCAACAAATGTGCTTTTGTGCCTTTGCTCAAATTAGTAGACAGCAGTACATATTTTGGGATACAATGGCGAAACTGTAATGGCAAAACTGAAAATAACGCCCAGTTGTGGGATTCTGTTTACTCATGATGGAGCTGGTTGTTGTGGTGATTAATATTCTTCAGATCTCACAGCTATTGTCTGGGATTCTCTGACCTGAATTAGTCTAAATGCACAGAGTTATTGGAGTCTGCCTGAGGGAAAATATTCCTAACTTCTAACTTTGTAAAAATAATAATAATAATAATAAAAAAAAACATAAAAAGGGATGAAAGCAACTTTTTTACACTTTTATCTTGCAGATGTCTTTGTGTTTGTGCACAAATAGAAAATTAGAGAGTAAAATGAGAGCTCACAGACTAAACACAACAAGCAGCTTTTAATAATAAACTCCTAATGTTAAAAAAACCTGAATCAAACAAACATTTAAAACTTTACATACTCATTAAAGACGAGGTCCGGGGCAAAGTAAAGCATCCTGCCGTTAACGTTCTTATAGGACCTCCATATCAACGCAAACACCATCACCCCCATCCATGACTGTTGGATGATGGTCATCTGGTCATCCACATGGAGGTTTCTAAAACCTAAAAAATAAAAAATAATAATTAAATATTACACTAAATTTAACTAACATTTACTGAATCAGTGTTGAACTGAAAACACACAGTGTAGTTCTATCTAAGACACAAAAAAAAACAACAACAACAAAAAAAAACAAGCAGAATATACTGTATTCACTAAACTGAGATTAAAAAGTGATTTTTTTATTTACGACCAAAAATCAATAATACAGCACAGCTGTATTTTGCAAAGAAAGTGTGAGTTCTGATTGTATTAAAGATAATATTGTTTTTGTAAAAACTATTTTTAATAAGCTTTGAAAATCATACATATCTCAGAACAAATTATTTTGTATACATTCACTGAAATATACATATTAAGCAAGAAATTTATCAGCTCTCCAAAGATACATTTTAAGATAACCAGGTTTTTTTTCTTTTAAAAACATATTTTACTTTTTATTTTAGGATTATGTTGGTGCCAGCAGGTGGCACATTTGATTATAAAACTGTCATCACTGGAACTKTACAAGTAATTCAACTAAAAACATTTAAAGGAGCACTTGTAAAGCCTTTTCTTTTACCTAAAAATAAATGTAAACATTTAGAAAAGAACTCAGAACAAAAAAAGAAGAAAATCAAAAGAAAAAAAATAAAATTAGCTGTGGATCCAAAGTGGCTCAGAGAATATTTCTCTAATCAGAAAACAACCTAAAAGTTAAATCCAGAATATGAATATTCTTGGTTTAGACCAGAACTGTGCACATCAGATGTTTACAGAGACTGAATCCTCCCTATTAGAGACTTAGCTTTAATAAAAAGACTTAATTTAAAATGTATCCAGATGTGGGGCAGTGGCAACACAGAGTTTAAAAAGGGAAGAAACAATTCACCATGTTTCTTTGTTTGGGCATCATAAMCCTACAAGAGAAGTCTCAAAACATTAAGAACAGTTCACCAAAATCATCTTTAACTTGATAACTGTCAGCAAAAGCTTCAAAACATAAATCAGACATGAAACATATAAAATGAAGTAAAAATGAATGTTTGTTTTCGGCTTTGCTGCTTACTTGTGGAGATTTGTCCAGATTCTCATAAAATGGACTCTCGATAACGGAATTTCCAAATTTCTTGCAATTGTATGTTGAAAAACATTGTTCTTAAACTGTTGGATTATTTTCTCATGCAATTGTTCACAAAGTGGTGAATCTGGCCCCATCCTTGTTTGTGAACGTCTGAGGCTTTCAGGGATGCTCCCTTTATACCCARTCATGACACACACCTGTTTACAACCCTGGAATGTCCCAAACAGGTGATCTTTGAGCATTCTTCAACTTTACCAGTCTGTTTTTTGCCCCTCTCCCAGCTTTTTTGGAACGTGTTGCAGCCATCAAATTCAAAATGAGTGAATATTAGCAAAAAAAAAAAAAAAAACAAATAAAATGTATCTGTTTGAACATTAAATATCTTGTCTTTGTAGTGTATTCAACTGAATATCATTTTCATCATATCATCATATCATTTTGTAATTCAGTCCAATCCCTGTAGGTACCAGGTATTTACTCTGTAAGTACCAGGTAAATACTAGCCTTGGTGCATCTTTACTTCTTCTTTCTTGCATCTAAATCCATTTTAAGACATAAATAAAAATAAGTTGTATTTCTAAAGAAAATGCAGTTTTTGTGTCCTACCTGGCAATCCCTTTGCCCATTTGACCACTTTGACCAGTTGTCTCTCTCCCAGCTCATTCAGGCTGGTGAGCAAGCTGACAGCCGAGTCTGGTTGGCCGCAGTCGTGTCCTGCATTCACCACCTCGGGCTCGATGGACTCGAGGATGTTGAGGAAAAACAGCTGGGAGTTGAAGTTCGGACCTGCCTTCAGAGAAATGTTGTGGGGAACTTCAGCTGGATCCTGAACTGAATGATCCTCCTCTGGGTTTTTCTGTTGTCCGATCTTCTTTAGTTTGCGTGCTACAAGAAKAAGAATATCATCATTTTTCACCTTAAAATCCTTAAAACATTTGAACTATCACTTTAAAAGGCTATATAGATTGGTTTAAATTAGCGATTTTGAATCTTTGGGCCGAGACACACAATTTGGTCGCGATCGCCAACTTGAGGACCTCAAAAGAAAAATTTGTTTTTCAACTATGGGCCATGATGGCTGTGGGATGTCAATGGTTTTTAATTGACTGAGTTGCATTACACTTTCTGACCAATAGTTGTTGTGCGCCACTTGGATGTTTAGCAACTTTTTTAATACGTAATACGCAAGAATATTTGTTAGCCTACTGCTAACAAATATTTGAGTAATGGAAACATAATTTAAACAAAAAGCTAAAGGAAAAAAAGATAATAATAATAAAGAAAACCAGCCAAAATGACCAAAATTGTATGTACAATAAAGACTTTTCACGACTTTTTTTTTTTTTTTTGGTTAGCCATGGAACTAGCTATCCAGTAAAGCATCGAACCCCTCCAAACTAAAACAGCATCTAGAATTTGTGACAAATATTAGGTTAATTGATAACTCTAAACTGTCCCTAGGTGAGTGAGACAGTGAATGGTTGTTTGTCTCGTTTGTCTCTATGTGTGACCCTGTGATGGACTTGCGACCTGTCCAGGGTGTACCCCGCCCCTCRCACTGTGACTGCTGGATATGGGCACCAGTGACCCACGCGACCCTGAAAGGAATAAGCGTGTACAGAAAATGGATGGATGGATGAAAAGCAGCTTCTGGTATAAAATAAAATTGTATTACCRTGTRTTTGTGGTGGTGAGGGTAATTTAATTGTGTAAAAGTTCTAAGAAACATGATTGATTTAATCTTTAGCTGCTGAGGCTGTCAGAGACAAAAAAAAAGTGTGTGAGGGGTGGAGGTGGGATGCTGTTTATTTTTGAAAACAAGATTTTAGCACCAACTTTTTGTTTTGTTTTCCTCAACCAGAAGTTTCACAKCTCATAATGGAAAGCCACCAGGGGTATAGTTAAATACCATAAAGACTGGACCAGTATACAGTATAGGGCAATTTGTATTTTCTATTTTATAGTTTTTCTGTTATTAGATTTCTCAGATTTGTCTACTTTGTTGCAAATTCATTGTGTTCAGTGTGTAACAAACATTATAAGAGCAATACAAATTTTAGGGGCCTATGATCTCAGATAAAGTTCTTCTCAAACACTAGTTGTTCTACCTTTAAATAAATATATATTTTTATTTTTAATTAACCTTTATTTCACAAGGCAACAACAGTTTCTTATTTACAATGTTTTATTAACCCTAAGTATTTAGAAAAAATGCACTTCAAATTGCTGGAAATGCAGATTTGAGTAGATTTTCTTCTAAATTTTCTGGGGGATATGCATAGAAACACTCCAAGGATCACCAACGTTT
Source organism: Austrofundulus limnaeus (assembly GCF_001266775.1). Classification (NCBI taxonomy): domain Eukaryota; kingdom Metazoa; phylum Chordata; class Actinopteri; order Cyprinodontiformes; family Rivulidae; genus Austrofundulus; species Austrofundulus limnaeus. The sequence continues at coordinate 1,720,911 of NW_013952439.1, forward strand.
TGAGATGTCTCTCATTGCCACTGAATGTTGGCAGTAAATGTTTGTCTTAAACATGTCTCAAAATTTATTTGACAAGGTCTTTACTTGTTAAACTGTGTGTGCATTTAATTTCATTGCAATTTATTTAATGGAAATAATATAAATAAGATCGATACGATTTAGATCAATTATCACCTCGTTGTTCTGAATGGGCCTCGTGGCACTTTAGCTTCAACAAGTTGGGCCCCAAAGTCGAAAAGTTTAAGAACCACTGGTTTTAATGATGCAATGATGAATTATATAACCAAAGCTTTAAATGRCCCAAGAAAATATCAAATGTTTGACTTTTTGGCAAAGACGTTTATTTTAATGTTGGCTTTGTTAACATGATACCATCACCAAAAAAAATTAGCTAAAAGAGCTCCTTCTATAACAAATACGTGAAGACAATTATGTTTCCTCAAGTTAAAAACTTTGATCATAAATGCATCATAATTTCATAAAATAAAATGATAAGTACATTATTGCACCATCATAGTTATTCCTTCAGCTGAGTTCATATTTTTACGGCACGCCGCCCAGTTTTTTTTTTATCTAGTTGAACTGTACCTGGTACTACTTGGTTTACGAGGCTGTAAGTGAAGGGTGMTTTTAAAAGGTTTTATCAGATCTGCCTTCCCTTTTCTTTCTTTCCGTCAGACTGACAGACACAATACTCCAGCTTACCCTTACAGGAACGTCATTTTCATTGTCGAAATAATGAGGTAATGACATCCATGAGCCTGGACACCAAAGTGAGAGTGAAGAGACATCTGCAAGTCATATATTACACACAAAAGGCTTTTGGGCTTTTATCAGGAAAAGATTTAACAAGTTTTCTTTTGCAATCAAGCAACCGAAGATGACAGATGTGATAAAGATGTTGATTATAATCGTGATGAGACCGGTGAGGACACAGAAGATAGTGGTCCAAAAATGAGCAAAAAAAAAAAACATGTTTCATATGTGCAGTTTGATTTTGAAGGAAAATTAGTGTGTAATAGATAACTTTGCAGTTCCTTCACTGGACGTTTCAGCTGAAAGCAGTAAACCCAACACCAAAATTCAGTTCAGCTCCAGACTGACTCTCATCATGTAAAAGACATCTTTTGTGCTTCTTCGTCTGTTTATGTTGGCTTTCGTCTCAAATATAGAGACCTGGAGATTAGTTCAACCTAACCTTTTTACACTCTGCTATGCAAAGATCAGGCGCCTGAACCGCGAATCCTGAGAAGTGTTTTAATTAACGATTTGTACTTGAGATGTTTGTTATCGGATCAGGGATGAAAATGAAAGAATCTTATATAATCTGCAATTTTCTTTTTCCAACTCCGCAACTTTTGAGAGAAACTTAAAAGTCGTGTCTAAAACAAGGAGTTCAATATTTATCAAACCGAACAGAGGAGCCGGGCTGCAGCTTTAATGAGACGTTTTTTTGGAAATTCTGCCGGAGGCAGTTGCGTGACAATTAAAAGTTATTTTCTACTGCTGGGTTTGTTTTTTTATTGGAGAAATAGTTTATTTCCTCTTATTTTGATAATCTGGCTTTTTGATTCTTCATCTTAAAGCTACAASAGGCTCATTGTTGGAGAATTAGATCATCCGGTTATGCTATTTTTTTTTTTCAAGTTGGGTTTATAAGTAGCAAAACAACRGGAGTGTCTGTTCCTCTATGCTCTCGGCACATAGTAACCATTTGTGTTACGCTGTTATTCTCTGTTCATTCTGGAGCCTTAATGTTATCAATTTTAAGTATTTGAAAGAGAACTGGCGTGCAGTGTACGACATCATAATGAAACTATGTTTGGCAGTTGCTCAGCACAATCTAATTACTCCATTCTTTTTGTATTGCTCTGTATTCTGGGGCACATGACAGCCTGCTTCTTCAAATCAAGGAACTCGCTTCAATTTAGTTTCTAAGTGCAGTTTCCACGTGAAGCAGCTGCTGTGGAAAAGTGGGGTTTTGGAAAGAAAATGCAACATCRTTACTACTCAAGATGGGGAAGAAAATAAACAGCAGCTTTATTGTTCTTTTAAGGCCTACATTCTTTTATAATACAATATGAAAGAATTAAAATACAAAGCCAACATGCTTTAAAATGTTGTGATGAATTCARTCTTTTTACAGCTCATCATGATTCGTAATGACTCATGATGATTATAAGCTTTTCCATCAGATGGGACTCTATTCAGAAAATGTTTCTGTCTTATAAAACAAGATTTAATAACTTTATAGCTATTAGTGGGTCATATTGAGGATTGTTAAAGAAAAYTGAGATTCCCTTTAAAATAACTGGAAGTTCTTAAAGCCCATGATTAAAGTATGAGATGTTTCAACAAAATGTTTAGAACATTTAGTTGCAGGAGGTGAAATTTAAGAAATGAATGTAATTCACTAACATTAAAAGGGACATTTGGGATCATATTATATTATTTTGTAACTTACCGTAAATAAAAATATAAATAAATTTTAAATCAATACTAAAATTTCAATTTATGATTCAAAGCAACAAAATCAGATTTAAAAGGTAAAAGATAATACTTATCCAGACCCTAACCTGTTGTCTTTATGTAACTTTTCTTTTAATGTCCTAAAAATAAGCTACTTTAGAGCCAGCATTGACCTTAAACTACATCTCCCATAATGCATGTCAATTATTTTATTTGCTAAATGGCGACATCCCACCACTAGGTGGAGGTACACAAGATTCAAAAGTAGCAGGCAGCCAGCAAAATTCACCAAATGCGATCTACATTTATCTGGATTTTCACCAGCTACTTTCGCTGTGGCTCAGTTGTACTGGGAAGTGGGAATTTCCCACTTGCGAGCCATAAATTTAAAACAGCAGGAATTCCTTTTCAGAAAGTGAGAGTTCAAACAACAGTGAGTAAACACCACTTTTACCTTTAATAGTATTTCTATATTTATTTCACATTTAATCAGTTTTACATGTAGTACTTTTCAGTGTTTATAAGAGGACACGTTAAAATGCTGTTTCTATGCAGGAAATACCACGTAGAGCTCAGTTCTTGTTTGTTAGTGAGGCTCAGCTGTAGCAATGAGATGAGGAATGTGAAGTTTCATGTTTAAAATCAAAGTTAAACACAAAACATCAAAGTTTATTACACCTGGCCTTGTGATGGCCAACATAATGCACTCTAAAAATGAAATGTTGGATTTACTTAACCATGTTATGTGACCTGGTTCCACTTAACTGAGTTGAGTAAATTCAAAGCAACATACTCATGTTCTTTGGCTAAAAAACTGGTATATTGCTTTGAGTTTACTCAACTCAGTTAAGTGGAACAAGGTAACATAACATGGTTAAGTAAATCCAACATTTCATTTTTTACAGTGTGCTTATGTGACCCTCTGTGAACATGAGTTTGACGCCCCTGCTGTAACTACACTCCAGAGTCGCCAAAAGTCTCTATCTGTTCATTAAGAAAGCTTAATAAAAATTTCCTAATATTGACATTGAGTTTTGTAGTTTAGTGTAAACACTGGCAGCAGCAGCCAGCAGTGACAATTCTGGTTCTGCCTGGGCTCGATTCTGATAAAAAATATCAGTTTATTCACAGCCATGTAAATTTTTTAGCAAGAAATACCATAAAATGTTAGAAATAAGAGGTGCTTTTAAAATGGCAGTAATCCACAGTGGAAGTGCTGCTGCTTAGACAATCATTGATAATATCGTCTGAGCAAACTTGCTGGGTGTGTCCTGGAAGTGTCAGAGCTGCCACTTGAAAAAAAATTCTAAAAATATTCATTCAACGTTTCTTTAAATCCAGATTTATACTGATAATAGGAGTTAGACCTTCTTCAGTCCATTCCTAAAACTCTTAATGGAATTTAGGTCAGATGTTTGTGGTGGCCGATCCGTGTGTGAGAAAAATATCCCAGAGTCCCGAGGCACAAACCTGATCACTTCTGACACTGTTATTGTAGAATACGCCCATGGCACCAGGGAGGGAAAAAAATGTAAAAAGCCCAGCTCATTCAGAACCTTCAGCTCAACCATATTTCTTGCCCTATCATGTCAGATCCTCGCACTTTGATGGATGCATCACGTCATTATCTGTTGTTCATTTTCCCCCTGATCCTCCCACATCACCCTGAAGCAAAGTAAATGTAAAATCATCAGACCACATGACATTTTCCAATTCCTTAAAGAGCCCAAATCATCACACTCCAAAGCAAAAGAAGTCTTTGTTTTTAAATAAGCCTCTCTGATAAGTGAATATCTTCAGGCTAAACAGCTGTTTAGTCCAAATTACATTAGTTCACAGTGGATGTGCAGAGAAACTGAGTCTCAAACTCTTTTCTTTTTGGTTTGATATCTCCAGACCTTTAAATTGGTTTGATTTTAACCATTGCATGATTGAATCATGATTTAATGATAGATATGTAACTCATGCTGGGAAAATAAATCAGAATGATCACAGGAATGAAGTGAGAAGGAAGTAAAAATATGGGTTTAGACATTATTGGGATTTACATAAAAATGTGTCCTTCAGRTCACCATCTAGTGATCCCAGTAAGTAAATATATAATATAATCAGAATCTACCTTTGAATCAACGTGTTCTAACAGGATTTAAATGATTTAATTTATAGCACAACTTATTAAACAGTCAGGCGAAAACCTTTAAACAGGTGTTGTTTGGGGAAAGCGGAAAGTGAAAGAGAGTTTGGAACTGTGAGAGCAGAAACCAGAAGGACACATATAATTACATGGTGGTCAGACATCYATAAACAATCCAGCCAGATTTAAAGATAAAACACAGAAGATAATTCTGTAGATTAGAGAACTTATTAGCTGCCTGAACTCTCAACAAACGGAACCAAACACGAGTATTTGTTTCTTTAAAGCAAAAAGCAGAAGAACCCAAAYGTTAGAAAACGTGAATCCTAAAGTTATGTTAATGAGCTATTCTTGAGGTCTTTTTTGCAGCCACCTCCACTTTTATGATTTATTCTGCTGGAGCACAATTTGGAAATTAAGGCAGGCAGATTTGGACCAGTTGTTTAATAATTATTTTTTTATCATTAGACCTGGATATTTGACATGTCGTGGATAAACAAGGGCTGTTCAACTAAACTGCTCAGAACAGGGGGATGTGGGGGGCATTGCCCATTAATGGTAGGTGGAACACGTGGAACAGAACAAGCATTATTAACTTTAACCTTTTAAATTTGTTTATTTTGTTGTTGTAAATCATAGATTTTAAATTTACAATTTATTTTAAATCATTTTTATAATAAATAAAACTAACTAAATAAAATTATTTTCAAAAACAGCTTCATTTCTCACTGGTGGGCCAGACGGAAGTCACCCGTAGGCCGGATGTGGCCCTCGGGCCACCAATTGAATACCCTGATATAAACTACATAAAACTCTGTGTATTAGTTACAAAGCAAAGGTGGCACAGAGTTGTTGCCTCTCAGATAGAAAGTTGCAGCCTTTCTGGGTTTAGTTTACATTTCCTCCTGTGCTCATGTGGGTGTTCTCCASATCCTACAGTTTTCCTCCACAGACAAAAAACACATTAAGTTAASTGGCAGCTCTAAATTGTCCCTGGGTGTGAGTGAGAGCGTAAATGGTTGTCTGTCTCAATGCRTCTCTGTGATGGACTTGTGATCTGTCCAGGGTGTCCCCYGRGATAAAAAAGACGGATGGTTACAAAGCAGAACTTTTATCCTCGTTTAATATTTATCTTTTTTCAGATGAGAGTAAAACATCCTTAGTAATAYGGCAGTAAGCCTTTGAAAGGCCAGTCGAGCTCCTCTGCTACTGGAATAAGAAGTCCGGGGATAATGGTGCCTTTTGTGAATCATTAACCTAAAAAGGTTCAACAGTGACGTGTTGCTTTGTGAAACGGTAGCCAGCGCAGCTTTCATGTACTTTAATACATTCAGGTGACGYTGAACTGAAAAATATTAAAAGTATTTTAGTTGTAAGAGAAAAAAGCGCAGGTGCAATCGTCCTCTAGCTTTTCTGAAAAAAAAAATTAATTCCCCGCTGAATGTACCAGATGCAACCTCACTGCTTTGCCGCTTTATTTGTAAGAGCAATTAAAATTCCAGAAATAACACAAAGTTCAATTTATAAAAGCTATTCCTCTGAGCAGTAATATAAATGTTGCTTACGTCCTAAACATAAGCCAATATGCTCCTTTCTCAAGACTTTTGAAATCACAAGGGAAGCAAACAACAGCTTTATATTGATAYGATCACATGGATATGGTTTATAAACTACTGAATCTAATAGAYTTGTAATTTTCTAATATTTTATTCTAACTACAGTCAAATTAGAACTCTCCTTTCCCTAATAAGTATCCAAAGTGAAAAACGTCAAAGTAATACGATCACATGCAATTTTTCTGCTCCCACTTCCACAATTCACTGCCACAAATTTCCCTGTGAAATGCCGCGAGTCAATTATATGTCCATGATGAGAACATAAGTGAAAGGATCTTTTTAGCCACAACTAGAAAAAGGGGTGCCTTTTTACTACAATCACAGCATTAGATCACATTTTCCCTCCACAGGGTTTGTCAGTGACTGGTGGCAAAAATTACCAGCATGTCTGCCGCTTTAATTCACATGTCTCATGTCAGCTTTGTGCCTCCGGCACAATTTTCACCGTTAACAGAATGAGAAAATGGAAGAGAGTGAAAATTGAACACAAGACCAAAATTAGTCCACTACATGTCAATCTCTGCAGCCTAATTTGACGAACAGGTCTGGGTGACAGTAAGGAGGAGTGAATGGAAGAGGTCTAAATTGCATGGCAGCTCAGTCAGGGGCTTGATTATCAGTAACATCCCCTATTGTGATGATGCTGCAATTGAAGAGAACCAGCTAAGATGTGCAGTGCAGAGAATAAAGTACTTGATGTTGGAAAGCCATTAATAGTTTCACTTTTTTGGGACTTTGCCTCGCTCCGTAGTGGGCTTTGTTAGTGCACTCCATTTATTATCATCCTTACTGCACTTTGAAAATAATTAAATTCAAACTCTGCACACACTGAGCCACAGGCGTAAAACTCTGTAGAATCAAAAATATATTTGTCAGCATGCACAAAGACGGACCATTTTCATTATTTTCACCAGATTTTTTTACTTTTTTTTTTTTTACATCTGTTACTATGCATGGCACCTTTCTGTAAATCTCAGTCACTGTAAAGTTACAGACATGCTTACGTTGGATTTCCACCTCCATTTTAACATTAAAACCAGGTCACTCATTTGATGCATTATACTGTATGCTTTTAATATTTGTGTGCAAATGAAAAAACCTGATTTTAATAAAAGTAATCTTGTGTTCTAAAGWATGATATGTGAAAAAAAATTACCAAAGAAAAGAAACAAGGAAGGATTTCTCAGATCTTTGTTGACCAAGTTAAGGGTGTTAATTTTTTTAAATAATTAATAGGAGAATAAAAGACATTCTGTAGATCAAAACGGCATTATTTAGTTAATTTTTACGTATTTCCTTTTTGGGGGACTATTTTTAATATTTTGTTTGACTACACTTAAAAGCTTTTTGGTAAACTTTAACTGTTTACACATGATAAAGAAATAAACGCTGATTTCAATAATCAGGAGATCATTTGATGACAGGTGAGGGAKTCAGGGTTGGGAATAAAATGGAGTGGTCTTAGACCAAGTCCAATTATACATCCTCCCTCTACTCTCATATATATGTAATATACATATATTACATTGCAATGGCTTGATGTTCTGATTTGGTATTATTGTTGTTCCTAAGTCCTGGAGGCACTCCCCTGCTTGTGACCTGCTTGTTTCAAGTTGCATTAATGATCAGTTTTGTGGACTTTTGTACAGGTAACCTCTAGGACAGAAAGTTTGTCTGTTTGTGGCTGCAAAACCAGTTACTTTAGTGGTGTTACATCTGCTTCTTTAAAACAAATCTGTCCTGTTCTGCAGTGGAACACTTTACCCACGGTCCCTCTATTGACCCTTTTCCACAAGCGCCTCTTCAGCACCATTCAACTTGGCTGAACTTTGTTTACCTGGTTYGTTGGAACCACAGCAAAGTACGTTCTAAAAAAGGGACTGGTTCCACAAATTTTTGATAATGGAAAAACCTTGGAATCGTGGAGAACCAAGTCGAACCGTGCTGTAGAGGTGCTAGTAGAAAAGGGGCATATGCCTCTGAACTAAGATCCAGGTGGTGCAGGTGTAACACTAGAAACCAGGAGTCAACCTCAGTGTTAGTAAAAGGCAGATGAAGCAACAGGATGCATGGATTTTATCAAACACTCAACATCTGAGCAAGGATTTGTCAGACAACAGTCAGTTCTAATAAAGTTTTTCTTTAGTACCAGCTTGCAAAGAATGCAGATCTTAACTTGTGAAACAATACTATTGTGAGAAGAATAAAGAAAAAAAATCAAAGAATAAAATCTAAAGCTGGGAACAACTGTTGGATGTTTGTGACCTTCAAGCTTTCAGGCCTTATTTATAACTTCAATGTCTAAAAAACATCATTAGTCAACGTAATCCACCACTGGTCCCAGAAAAGTCTTTTGAAACTCAATGATGCAACAAGAAAGACAAATCGACACGTGTCCTGCTGTCAGTCTTTGGTTTCCAGGAGCTAAAGATAAGAAACACCACCCAGACTGTGATCAGCTAAAATATACAGTCAGAGTGCGACAGAATGGAGTCGATGGCCCTGGTGGTCTGAGTATGTGTGATGGTTTACACAGCAGGATGATATCAGACCTCATTCTGCGTGACTAACACCAGCCTGGTCTGTCTTCTGCTGCTAATTAATGGCTCCTTAATAAGATCATCAAACAACCACAAACACAACCTGCTGAAATCATGTCATCAACAAGAACGGACCCAGATGACTCTTGGAAAACTAGTGTTTGCTCATCCTGCACTGTAATTATGAGAAAAGATGCAAAACACTGATTAAGAAGAATAAGTCAGCTGGAATCAGTTTTTAGATTTGTTCTRGTTTACAAAAACACAATAAATGTTGTCAGTGAAGCACCAAAATGAATTGCTTTGTTTTTGAGTTAAATAAGCAGATTATGGAATTATACAGTGGGTTTATTTTGACTGGAACTTTACATTACACCAAAAAAATAACAGTGGATGAAATGTAGCAAATAAGCTAATTCTGGTGCATTTATGTTGCTGTGTGAAGCAGACATGTTATTTAATGTGCTCTGTACCCTGACATGTCCTGTAGCCAATGGGAAAAATACCCAAAACCTTTGTGCTCAGTCGGTTGAAGATTCGATCAGACAGATAAACCAGTCATGTTTTGTCTACCAGTGTTTATTAGGTTGGTGCTTTCTCACCTATGGTAGTTTTTTTTGTAACAATTTTAAATCTGGAAAAAAGGTGCATCAATGTTCTTATATATTTCTGTCTCAAGTAAAAAAACAACTTATAAATAAATATTCGACAGAACAGAAAAATGGACGAACAAAATGTGAGTWACCACCCCACCTCCAAGAGTCATTCCAGCTTCAAAGCACTTCTTCAGCCGGCAAGAGGGGCAGTTCTTTCTTCTTAACTTATCAATGGTGCAGTCGTTTTTGCTCGCACACAGGTATTTCTGTTTTCCTGCACGGGAGGATAAAACACACGGTTTAACTAACTAAAACGGACATCATTAAGCCAATGAGAGAGGAGGTTTCAAAGGCGGGGTGTGAGTTACCTTCGGCAGCTCTTTTGAAGAAAACCTTGCAGCTGCCACATGTGAGCGCACCATAATGACAGCCAGATGCCTCGTCCGAGCAAATCAGACACGTTCTCTGGGGAGGGAAGAAGAACTCCATGGGAAACATGTGCTCTCGACTTGCCTCAAACCTGCAGATGAACATAAAAATAAATAAATAAACACRCATCTAATGAATCTACAGATCTGCTAGTGAGCTCATGCTTTGGTTCACATCTTTACAACAACTGTGTGTTAGTTTATTAGAAAACCGTTGTGTGTGAATATTTTGTTTTATCACTGAAGATGAAAGGACAATAATGTTTTGTTTTTCCAGGAAGTGTGCTCATTTGTCTGTCTGTTAGCAAATTACCTCAAGAACCAGCTGATAGATTTGAAAATAATAATAATAATAATAAAACTTTTCAAGAACTGAATAAATAAATTTGGCTGTTCATCTACAACTGATTGACTGTTCAAGTCAACAAATTCAAAATGTTCACCATAATCACATAATCTTAAAAGGAATCTCAGTCTACTTTCACATGTTTGACTTAATACCTTATTTTCTAATCTAATATAAACAACATCTTATTATGTCAAAACTGCATTTGCTTCTATGTTCTGATGACTTGAAACAATCAAAGTGAATTTTTAGTAATTTAGCTCGGGGGTGATTGCCATTTTGGTGGTGTTACCTAATATTATTAGCTCGAGAGATCATGTGAAAGCTAAAAGGCTAAAGCTGAGATTCTCCTTCCATAAAGGAGCTTTATTGTCCATCTTTTCGGTCATTTCTACATCCTCCTCTTTACATTATGGTTTTATTAGAAAGGGCTGAACATCAGACTGTGATCTTAAATTGTATTGTAATTATGTACCACTGTGCGTATGAACAAAATTCAATGTTTGTCTATTTAATCATTTGTGCTAGTTTAATATTTTTATTGTTATCAATTTTGTTAGAAGTATTGTTTTGTCCTTGATGTATTGCATCCTTGTCCCCTTCTCTAAGACAAATTTCTCCCATGGGAGACAAATACTAAATTATCTTGCCTTGTCTTGTCTTGTCTTACATTGTCCAAAATTAAAGTTTAAGCTGGATAGAGCAGCTTACAGTAAATGGAGGGGAGGTTCTTGGATGTGGGCAGACTTTGGGAAAACCTTGATTGCTTGGACTGACACATGTAAAAAGTTAAAAATGTGTTTGACTAAATTTACTTACAGAAAGGACTAATCGGCGTAACGCTGTTGGTGTATAATGTAATTACTAAAATTAATAGGAACATGTAAATATAATTTATTGACTAATTTAAAACAGAACATCTTTAAATCTTTTTGTATTTTAATTTTTGGGATTGGGGAGGAGATCCAACTGTGATGGCTTCTTCAAACCCCTCCAAAAACAGACAATCCTCCAAAATCCAGGAACCACTTAGCGACTGTAGCGACCCCTTCTCTGCACCGCAACACTTTGAGCAACCAAAACAGTTTCTTCTCAGATTTAGATGATTTTAACGTACAACAGGCAAAAAGGCAGCGATCAATACGCTGTCCTTCAAAGAATGCTTTAATTATCTTCTCATTTTAAAACTCCATCTTCTGAACCGGTCTGCCCAGACAGACAGAGCCTAACCTTTGAACCTCCCGATAGTTTCCAAACTCCTCATCTTGTAGTCTGTATGTTCAAGTATTGCAGGGAGGTAGAGTGTGATGATTTATAAAGATGTGCTGTGGCTGGAGGAGGATGACATGTGGGTGAAGTTTAAAATGGCTGCAGCCTTGAAGACCCAGAGATTAGGGAAGACTCAGACAGAGCTTAGCCTCGGCGGCAACAAAAATAGATATTAAGGTTTTAGTGGCAAGGATGAATCTTCTCTGTTCTGAGTTAAATGTAGGAAAAGACACAGAGGGAGACAAAATGTTGTCAAAATTAAGTTATAGATAAATTTGATCCTAATGTGCCAATRAAGTATTGGTTTCCATCAATAATAAAGACCTTAATCATGACCCACTGCCATGAAAAGTTGAAGGTCTTGTATATGTCTATGAATGTGCTTGTGTTTGTTAGCAAAATATCTCACAAACCACTCAATGGATTTTAAAGACACTCATCAACAACAGATGACCTTTTGGACTCAACTCAATTCAAGATGGCTGCCACAGCTAACTGACCTTAGCATGCACAAAACTGGCTATAACCCAGTCATTTTCCAGATATTGAGCTAAAATTGTGGTAATAGCTGAGAGTAACACATTGTGCAACATCTTTAATTTAAACTTTGGCAAGGTTTCAAGCGACATTGATTCCTTCCTTCAATGAATGCTCTGACAATTTAAATCCAATTCCTGCTGCAACCTATGACTAAAATTAAAAACACTGCAATGCAGGAGTTATATAGAAAGATGCAAACTTTGCTGCATTTACAAGGTTAACTACTGATGCCAACAATTCAATTGGGAAATTAATGGCATTCTCCTACAAGCTCAATGACTATTATTTGTTTGTTTTTAAGACCATTTTATTACTGAAAATAAATTAGTTCCTGAAAGAATAAAAGATCTAGACAGTGTTTATATCAAATCAAAAGGGTGTCTGTTGTTGCCTGTTCCGTTATTGGTTTACATAGAGACCAATAAAAGTTGGTGAGGTCTTGTTTTTATCTCACACTGACCAGATCTGGAAATTTCAGACTTTACAAGCATGAGAGAACGATTCAGGTGTCGTTACTTTCATGAAGGCAGCTGCGTAGAAGGACACGAGACTGCAGAAAGTTTCCCATTTTTGTGCACTGTTTAAATTATTGTTTTTAGAATTTATGCACAATTCCAAAAAGGAATGGGACATCATTTTATTCCCAATGGAACATAGTAAAGAAATCATCTGTTTAAAGTAAAAAAAAATGGCAGTAAAGCTGGGACGCGGACAACATCAACAAATCTGTAAAACTTGGTGGTGGTGTTTAAAAACAGCTGGAGGAGGATTTTACAATAAATTAGATCAGTGGTGCCTAATCCTGGTTCTTGTGGGCCTCTGTCCCACATGTGTTTCTTGCTCTTCAGCAGGTCTTCAGGTTGTGATGACTTTAAATACCATCTGCAGTTCATAAAATCATCAAAAGACTTTAAGAATCTGGGGAAATCTCTGTGCTCACAGGACAAAACCGAAAGTTAATAAGAGCTGAAGCAAAGTGAAAAAAACCTGTTCCATAGTCAGATGGAAACTGTTTTTGTGAAGAATGTACATCACGTCCTCCGTACTAAAGGAACAACAGTTCAATCGCTCGCGCCTCTGTTGGTATGGAGGTGCATTAGTGCCTTAATTATACACAGCTTACATATTTGGAAAGGCACCATCAATGCAGAAACATTCAGGGATTGACAATGAAAGTGAAACACCTGGTTTTAGACCAGAACATCCATTTCAGACAGCTTCCTCTTGCGTCCACAGTTAATCCTGTTGGATGTGGTTCGTCCTTCTTGGAGCTATGCTGACATTACCCTGGATACTGTGGCTCTTGATACATCACAAAGACTTGCTGTCTTGGTCACAGATGCACCAGCAAGACGTGCACCAACAATTTGTCCTCTTTTGAACTCTGGTGTGTCACCCATAATGTTGTGTGCATTGCAATATTTTGTTTTGAGCAAAACWGTGCTCTTACCCTACTAACTGAACCTTCACACTCTGCTCTTACTGGTGCAATGTGCAATTAATGAAGACTGGCCACCAGGCTGGTCCAATTTAGCCATGAAATCTTCCACACTAAAATGACAAGTGTTTCAATTTCATTGTTCAACCCCTGTATCTACAGGTTTTAGAAAAGCATGCTCCTATCCCAATGATGACTTTCTTCAGGGAAAGCCTTGTTTATTTCAGCAAGACAATAAACCTCATACTGCATCAATTAGAGCAGGGCTGGGCAGCAATTCAATAACAGTTTATATTGTGATAGAGACATGATCAATATCAGTGGAAAACGTGTCCAATAGATTGCTGATAATTTCACTAAGCTCTCATCCAGAACTGCATGCTATTCTGGGGAATAAGGCTTTAGCTGCCCGACCTCTCATGGGCCAGCTAAGCAAGGTCAGTGGCATCAACTAACTCACTCTTTGGTAAGCTTTAGCAACAACCTGTTAAAAAATATGTGCAGAAGTTTAATTTTTCGCCACAGTGCCTCATAACTGCTTAAAATTACTTTTAAAAAAAGAACAACGAGGAGTGAAAGGAGAAAACGAGTACAACAGCTTGGGAGGAAATTGTGGATAAAAGAGGAAAGGTCATATCACCAGTTTGTCTGGATTAATCACCTTTTTTTCTCCTGGTCCTTTTTTCAAATAAACATAAAACTAATTTGAAACAGTTAGGTCCATATCTATTTGGACATTGACACAAAGTTGTTGTATTTTATTTACCATTTTATTGAAATTTATTCAAGTTATAGTTATATAATGAATTTAATCATAAAGTCCAGACTTTCAGCTTTCATTTGAGGGTTTATATATTATAATTGGATGAAGGGTTTTGGAGTTCAGATCCTTACCATGTGCCCACCCTGCTTTTAAAGGGATCAAAAGTAATTGGACAATTCACTCAAAGGCTATTTCATGGACAGGTGTGGGAAATTCCTTAGATAAACGGATAAAAGGCCTGGAGTTGATTGGGGGCGTAGTGCTTGAAATTAGATTTTTTTTTTTTTTTGCTGTGAGTAAAACATGCAGCCAAAGGAGCTCTCCATGCAGGTGAAATAAGCCATCCATAAGCTGCAAAAACAGAAAAAACAACAAAAAATAATCTACAGGTTGGTAAATTCTGGGAAAGAAAGAAAGCACCAGTGAACTCCTTAATGAAAAAAAAACTGGAAGCCAGAACCAGATGTCGTAAGACGACAAGGGTGGATGATGGCAGAATAATTTCTATCATGCAGAGAAACCCCTTCACAACAACCAACCAAGTGAACAACACTGTCCAGGAGGGAGGTATATCATTATTCAAATCGACCAAAAAGAGAAGACTGCATGAAAATAAATACAGGGTTCACTGCACACTGCAAGACTCTCATGAATCTCAAGAATAACAAGGCTAGATAGGACTTTGCTAAAAAAAAACCATCTAGAACATTCTTTGGACAAATTAAACCAAGATCAACCTCTACCAGTATGAAAAGAAAAAAGTATGGTGAAGGCAATGTACAGCTCATGATCCAAAGCACATCATCTGTAAAACACGGCGGAGGCAGTGTGATGGTTTGGGCATGCATGACTGCCTGTGGCACTGAGTCACTAGTGGTTATTGATGATGTGACCCAAGACAGAAGCAATAGGATGAATTCTGAGGTATTCAGGGACTTACTGTGTGCTCATGACCCAAAACACAAAACCAATGAAAGTTTATTGTTTTTCACTTGTTAAACACTAACAGTTGAGTAGATGTTTACAGAATGTTAATAAAGAAGAAGGGGTCATTCAGGGTGGTAAACATGGACGCTGAACACATTTTGAAATGTGCTACTGAAATAAAATGACCTCAGTTTATTTTCTCCAAATCAATGGTACAACTTCTTGAAATGTTTTCTCTCTCACACAAGAAAATATTTTATCGTTTGAGACTTTTTTAAACCATTTTCTATTTTTGTCAGAACAATTAAAACAGTGATTTGAATACTGATTGATCTGTCATCTTTCTATAGAATTAAAATCAAATGCAGTCGACTCATCCCTCTCCCTCCCACAACCATACAGGCTCCTGTTCACCAACCCTAAACACTTAAAACACTTCATTTCTTTTGTTACATCAACACTGAACTAAAGTCTGTACCAGACTATGAAGGCCTGTGAAATCTATTTTATCTGTGGTTTTAAAGTATCCAGATTGTTCCCACCTCTGCAGGGGATCTGTGTGTTTTAACCGTGATGCATTTGCAGCACTTTTTGCCACATCACAGTCTGCAGCAGTGACTAGTGTTAAATTAAAAAAAAAAGCTAAAATACACCTCATTTTGCTCAAAGTTTCCTCATATTTCCTCCCATTTTCTGAAAGCTCAACAAAATCGTCCATTTTCACCAAACTCTGGGGTCATTCCGTTGCCCCTCGTATTTCCTGCAAAAGCATCGTCTTTTTCTTCCCTCTGCATTCCTCTTAAATTCCTCGGCTTGCACGAGTTTCACCTCAAACGCGCTCGAATCGTTCACATGACCCTCACTCAGGACACCCACTTCACTCCACACACACAGATGAAGACACAAAAAAAAAACATCTCCCGTTTGGTCCACATTCGTGGAACGGGCTTACATTTTCCTGGACTCACTCGGCGCTGAACCTCATGTTTCCAGCAGGTGAAACAGAAACATATGAAACCATGGAAGGAGCAGCTCTTCTTGCTAATTACAGTACAGTGAGACACTGTTTTTTATTGAAACCCCATGTGGATACTTCTTAGTTGTAGCAATTTGAAACAAAGAGAAGGCTGAGCAGAGATCAGCTCAGGTTGTTGCTGCACTCATAAATGAGAGGCACAGTGTTGTTGAATTTGTATCACATTTTAACTAAACAGTATATAACAGAGCACGCTGTGAAGGGGCCAACTCATTTTGGGGTCAAGCCGTTTGACCTCTGCAGTGACTTGTGGGCGGCTTGCTGGCCTGGTAGACCAAACTGTAAAAACCTAAATCAGCTGCTCAGACACTTGCTGTCGCCCCCTACAGTCAAAACATCAAAACAAAGGTAGCATCACCAAAAACACAACCCCCAGTTTGATGAACCTCGGTGAACTGAACCTAGACAGTTGGGCAGACAAGTGTYCTCAATCATTAACCCGCTGAACTCACAGAGGGTTCGAGAACCAGAGCTGCATAAAAAAATGAGTGTGTGTGTTCACACACGTCCACAGAAACCTAATTCAGGCACACACACACACACACACACACACACACACACACACACACACAC
>NW_013952439.1:1738675-1751546 GCF_001266775.1 Austrofundulus limnaeus
ACCTTGAGTCGTTGTAGACCACGTCCAGCCAGTCCCCCACTTCGCTCTTCACGTCTCCGGGGTTGTGATGGGGGTGGTGGGGTTGATGGGGGCTCCTCAGCATCCCGCCGGGGTACCATCGCTCCGGCCGGACCACGCTGCCCTCGTACGGGTTACATATGAACGCCGTGCCCGCTGCAGACTCGTTCATGCACTGCCTGGAGCCCCAGAACTGCGTGTTGTACCGCTTGCTGAAGGTGTAATTACCGGCCCACGCCGCTCCGGACGCCTCGCTCCCCTCACACTTGACCCGGACGCTGTACTCCTCCGCTGCGTGGTATCCAGCCGGCTCGTCCTCCGCGACCTCCCGAGCTCCGTCGTGGGGGTTGTGGTAAACCCGGCACGGTCTCTCGGTGGCGGGGTGGCCGAAGTGAACCAGGCTGTCGGGGGCGAAGTGACAGGAGGAGGAGGAGGAGGAGGAGACGCGGACCGAGTCCTCAGCCTCGCACGGTGGAAAGTTTTGCCCACTCGCAGACAACGATGTGCGGCCGGAGGAGGTCGAAACCTCCGAACTTTTAAACATGTCCACCGGTTGTTTGTCCCTCTCGGGACACCGGTACTCGCCGACAGCCGGCATCTGAGCTTCGGGACAGCTCAGACTACCGGACGCGTCAGCGGTGAAAAAATAGTCCCCTCCGCTCAGCTGGTCACCCGCAGCGACGCACGCCGGCAGCGCGGCGGCGGCGGCGTCCACGTCGCTCGGCTCCATCAGGGTGAGACCCAGCGACACGGACACGGCTCTGCACAGCTCCCGGGCTGTCTCTGAGATGGTGGCGCAGGCGGAGACGGAGCGAGCGTCGCCCACTCGGCAGTCGAACAGCTCCTCCCGCGGAGCAGCAGCTGCCTGACAGCAGCGTGGCTCCATCGTGTCACAGCCCAGTCCGACAGTCGCTTCACGGTCTGACCCTTTGAGTCTGCAGACACCACTTCCTGTCCAGCTTTTGGTGAAGCGGACCGAACTTTCATCTTCTTCAGCTCTTTGCGCCATGATGTTCAGAGGTCTCGCCTCGTCGCCCGGCTCCGTTTTCCTGACCCCGGGAGGCGAAAAGTTGCCACAAGATAAGTGTCGACGGATTTGGCTCATTTCCCAGACTGAGTTCACTCCAACGGACTTTGCACAAGGAGAGGAGAAAAAAAAGTTGCCCCCAAACAGGTCCTGGTGTAATTGTTGATCCGTTGCTCGCCCGATCAGACTTTGAGCTTTGGATTTAAAAAAAGGGAAAGAAAAATAGTAAAAGTCTTATAGGAGCTGCTGCAAACTCCTCCTAAATCTGAGAGTCAGAGGGGACAAATCTAAAATGTTGCCCTTTGTGCGCTGAAAGATCCATTTGACGAAATTAAAATAGGCAACACTTTATTAGGTGACTACCGTGACAGAGTTTTCCAGTAGACGAAACAAGCCTTCCATTATCTGCGCCTCTCTGCGCCTGCAGTTGTTTTTACATCAGACTGTCAGAGCATCAGTTTTAAAGGCTGCCAAAGCACAGGTGGATTTCTCAGGTTCCTAACAAGGATGAAAAGATAATCTTATTTTAAAAAGATTTAATACAAACTTAATTTTAAAGTTCACTTAACTTGTATTGAGGTCTTTTGATCTGCCCCTTATAAATCATTGATGCCTCATTTATAATGTCCTATAGAGCATGAAACAATACATTCTGATTTCTCAAATACATTTTAGGATATTCTTATAAATAACAGTTTTAACCTAGATGTTTCAACGCTTGGTGGTCATGAAAGAGGTTGAACTCTAAGAAAGCTGCCTATTGCTGGGAGAGAGTAATGCAAAACAACAAACATCTAAAAAGCTTTAGTGTGACCTGCAGCAGTCTGATTTGGTGGTTTCGGCTGGTGTCATATGCTGCACGCATGGGCAAAAGAAGAAAAAAAGCACAAGTGTTTAAAGAAATGCACACACACACAAACACAGACACACACACAAAGTCATAAAAATACAGTGAGGCATTGAAAAAATTTTTTAAACCAGCTTTATTGAACCGTTTTACAAAAGTCTGCACTGAGACACGGTGGAGGTCCTGTCATGATGTGAGCTGTTCTGGTACCAAATGCTTTAAATAACAGCAAGTAGAGGATTTGTGATGATTAATATCTTAATCTGTTTATATCACCTTTTTTTAGATGGAGAAATAAGTTTTAATTTTGACTGTATTGGTGCTAGAGTGGGGCAAAAGCAAAAATTTAAGTGTGGTTCATGCAAACACTAAAAAACGTTTACACTGCTGTYGTGATCAAATAAAAGTTATTCCAGCAAAATGAGATGTTAGCCAGAAGTGCTACAGCTAGCTGCTGCTTGTTCTTGCAGAAAACCCAGGATTCTATGTAAATAACTAGTTCATTCAAAAATGACTCTGATGTAAAAGCAAATTGAGGGGAGGTCAGTTAGTATGTTAAAACTCAACATATTTACATTTAAGTTATTTATTTATGGTCTGAAATAAAACACCTGAGGCCCCCAGCYTTGCTGTTAAAGTAATGATCATGCATGACATGGTTTGCATGACAGTGATTATTCAAGATATCCAAAAGTTGTCGACACAACATGGTGAGGGGTATTTCTTGAGCTATATATAGATGACATTCTGCTCTCTGATGCTGACGTCTTCTTTCAAAATACACTCTATMATTCCGCAGTGGGGATATTAATTTTCCCATCACACGTGGAGCAGTGGTACTCCACTACGGTGGGGGGAGTTGAGAACTTGCTCAAGGGCCCACAGTGGGGTAAATAAGGGTGAAGGCCTTCCCCAACTAAATTATTTGAGTCAGTCAGGGGATTCTAACTACCGACCTGTTTGCATGCTTACATTCTGTGACCTGTGTCACCACTCCCCCAATCTTTTTGCATTGTTGGAACAGGTTCCGTTTTATTTTTTTCAACATGTTTAAATATCAGCTCCTGAACATGCAGCCCTAATGACCCAGAGAGGAAGAAGTTTGTGAATGGATAGATAGACAGATGGATGATGGATGGATGGATGGATGGATGGATGGATGGATGGATGGAGGATGGATGGATGGATGGATGGATGGAGGATGGATGGATGGATGGATGGATGGAGGATGGATGATGAATGGATGGATGGATGGATGGGTAGGTGGATGGATGGATGATGGTGGATGGATGATGGTGGATGGATGGATGATGGATGGATGGATGGATGATGGTGGATGGATGGATGGATCGATGGCTGGATGATGGTGGATGGATGGATGGATGATGGTGGATGGATGGATGGATGGATGGGTGATGGATGGATTGATGGATGGATGGATGGATGGATGGATGGATGGATGGGTAGGTGGATGGATGGATGATGGATGGATGGATGGATGGATTGATGGATGAATGATGGATGGATGGATGATGGATGGATGGATGGATGGATTGATGGATGGTTGAATGGATGGATGGATGGATGGATGGATTGATGGATGGATGGATGGATGGATGGANTGCAATGAGGTCTACTGATGGAAGAGTTCTGATGCTCTAAGCGAGTCTGTGAAGTCCTGCACTGATGACTTGAATCATAATCCACTTATTTAGTTACAGATGCAATATATAGGTGAGATTATTTCATGAATTTATCGTGATAATTCAAAATTTATGTCATGGAGGTATCATCTGATCATAGATCCAGCAGTTTTATTTGGCGTTCACAAAGAGTTATTTGTAATTGTGTAATCTAAAACAAAATTCAATGACTAACTTTGTACTTTTTTTTCTTCTTGGCATGCCTTTTCAGTGTGTTTGGGACTCAAGTTCCACTAATAATTTTGTTGCTTTTCTCGAGGCACAGAGCTGATGTACACTTTCCTGTAGGCTGACAGGGGGACCTTGCAAATGATGTAATCCAGAGAAATATCAGCGTTCTGGGAAAGCTGGTGTCTTTCTTCTCCTTCCCTTTCTATCTTATCATTTTCTTATTTCTTATTGGGGGTCTCATCCTTTACTGTCCTCTCATCATCCAGTCCAGCTCTCTGTTAGATCAGTTCCCCCCCCCACCCCCATACACACACACACACATTCATTTGCACATGCAGCAGTTTTTGTTTTTAGTTTAGCAAGACCGAACTTGAGAACTTGTCCTGGACCCAGCCTACAGGGAAAGTCGGTCCTGTTCCTGCTTTGATTTCTGCGTTCACATCAGACTCTGTCAATGTACGTTTTTCTAATAAGGCTGTTTTACAATGTACATATAAAAAACAAGTTTTGATGTTGTGTTCCAATGATAAACATGTAAGTTATTTACCCAAACTTGTATATTGAACGTATTCAGTCTACATTGTTTACACTCAGATGGTAAAATGGCACTTATGACTTTAGCTCTGTGCTTGAATTACTAAGTGTCAAAGTTCACAATATAACTGATGTATTTAAAGAAATAGCACCTGCCAACATGTCTCTGTGTGCCGATCATGTTTGAATTTAATCTACCAGTCTGTGATATACGTTCAGAGGAGGAAAAGGAGGCAGCAGCATCCCCCAGAACTGAGAGAGAAAATACAWAACAGTCGAATAAAAATGTTATTCATAATAGTGTTATATTTACTTCTTTTTATATATRTAATATTTTAACAGCAAAATTGCCAAATGAGCCTGTTTCATGTTCAAGGACCTGTAGCTYATAAAAAAGTCTCAACCACTTATGTTTAAAATAATAATAATAAAAAATACTTTAATTACATTTAAAGATTTTTTCTAAATACTGTAAAAACTCAAGGATGTAAATACTTAAGAACCGACATGCCTCTAACTAGAGCCAGATGCAAACATCTGTGATTCTCTTCAGCCTCTTGTRTTGATTTAGTGTCATGATGTTGGATCATCAGCTGAGACAAACATATTACCATACWGCAAAAAATAAGAACAGTGATAAAATGTAACCTAAGCAAACATTACAGCTGTAAGCCATTTAAAGCTCAAAAGTCAATTAGGAAAWTTTTAATTCAATCTTAATTTAATTGTTTAAAAAAAGTCTGAACTACGGCAGCTCGTCCAAACTGTTTAGACACCAACACAGTTTTTTGTTTTGTTTTGTTTTGACCCAAATCACAATATTCAAGTTAGAGTTTCATAATGAATATGGGCTTAAGTGCATGTTTTAATTTGAAGTTCTTCACAAACAAAACAGAGTGTTTCTCATTTACAAGCCTAAAATGGAGAGCCTATTTATCGGGAGCATTAATGCAATTACACAAATGAATCATAAATAAAATGTTTACTTTTCAATTGTTTTTTGTTTTTGTTTTTTAGAATAATTTACAGACACCGAAAGCCTCATAACCACAGACCTTTCTGGAGTTTTTATTATTATTATTATGCTTTGCAGACATTTCCTACGTCTGCTTCCAGTTGTTGTTTGATGTGAGGTGGAGGCAGTGATGGAGGGAGACATTAGTCTGCAAAGTTTCACCCAACACATCATCACTAGTTTCTGCCTTTTTCTCCTTCACTCACACAGTTTGTATGGTTGGAGCTTAAAGCACACAGTCAGGTTCCAGGATTAAGGATTGAAGTCAGAGGTAAGAAAACATGTTGTTTTTAAATGCACATTGGTTCATATGTAACCCGTTTCACCATCAGGATGACGGAGAGAAAAYAAGTTATAGGTTAACTGTCTGTTTATCATTGTTTTACATAGTTTGCCTTTTTTTCTTCTTTTTTACCAGACTGCACAAAGTAGAATAAATTAGGTCTACTTTGTTTGTTTATTTAAACAAAAATATATACAATGAACTAAATGAATTTTAAGGTAACTTTCTTAAACATAATTATCTGATGTTCTTTTACAAACAATTCACATTTGGAGTCAACCTAATTCAAGATGGCTGACAGTCAATCAATTGTAAAAGAAMACACAAAGAATGGTTATATTTTGGTAAGTTTTACAGATACTGAGCTCAAATCTGGACTGATAGTAGCTGAGAGTAATCCCCGACACTTACTTGGAGGACTAATAAATTGCACAAGTTCTTTATTCAAAATTTTGCGAATATGTAGAGTTGGCTCTTTCTGTCTGTTAGCAAAATATCTCTTGAACCACTTGATGCAATGAAATAAAATTTTCAGGAAATAATTATTAGACAAACAGTTAAAACTGTTTATCCTTTGGAGCTAACCCAATTTAAAATGAATGCCACAATCAGCTGACAAGTGTAAACACAAAAATAGCAACAGTTTAGTCAGTTTTGCATATTTCTATCTCAAATTTGCAGTGGTAGTAGATGAGGGTTATTCACAACACTTCAGGATGGTTCCCACAGCTATTAAACATTAGAAATGTTTATTACTCAATCGATTTTACAAATTTTGAGCTAAAACATTGCTGTGGTTGATGACAGAGAATCATCATTATAACACAGTCTGAGTGTGACATCACGTTATTGCTTGAGATTGTGCACATTTCAAGGTTTGATTGGAGTGAATATMACTCCATCATTTTTCAGAAGGAGTTTAACCTAAAACTCAGGAATGAAAGGCAAGAAGCATCCCTTCAAGGAATGCCAAAGCTTTCATTTTGATGTGTAAGCATGACTGAAGGCAGGTTCTGACTGCAGCTTTTTCTTGTTTTCACCTGTAGTGACGAAGGAAGCGTTTTCAGAAGTCGGTCTGCAGATGACGAGGACGGTGAGCTTGCTTTAGCTTCCTAGAGAAATAAAAACTCTGTTGCACTTTCCCTACCCGATGATGCGCAGATGATCTTAGTTGGAAAAAAACTCATAAGGTTGCAAACATTGTGTTTTTGACATGCTAGAGCAAATTTCATGAACAAAATCAACAATTCTGAAAATAGTTGGAAATTCAGTGCGTCAGTGACAGTCTGGAAACATAAACTCAACTAAATATTAACTCTGGGGCTAACTTATCCAAACTGGCAATCAGATTTATGTGGCTTAATTGTTTAACAACAGATTGTGCTCATGTTTTTATGTGTATGTGTTTTTATTGGCTGCCAGTTAGTAAAATATCTCATGAACCCCTGGGCAGATTTGAGTAAAACTCTCTGAAGCAATCATTTTCTGTACATCTAAAACTCGTTAACATTAGGGTCAACTCGCCCACAACTGATCAGCAACAACAAAAGTTGCTCTGATTCACTTCATTTATGGAGCTAAAATCTGGTGTGGTAGCTGAGTTTCGTTCGCAACACTTTCTGAGATCTCACAAAATGACTTGACATACTTGAACAAATCATTTAGGTTAAACTGAGATTGTTTGTGCAGTATTTTTGATATTTTGTGTTTCTGTATTTAAATAAAATGAACATCGACAAGGACTCCTTTAAGGATGTTTAAGAACTGGGATGTTGAGAGGAAAAGTATAATCCCATGCATCAACGTTAGTTAAGTGTAGGAGCAGATTTTATTGAAGCACGTGAATTGTTTGTCTTCACATCTTGGAGAAAGTGTTGCCTCTACTAATTATTATCACTGTATAATTCTCACCCTCAATGTGCTCATTAGGTAAAAGTTTWAAAAAATGCATGTTATTTTACCAACATTCAGCAAATTATAAAGTTACAAATGAATACATTATCAAGGCAATGTCTGCAGAAATGAGCATGCTAGTTACTTTGGTTCTTGTGGGAGAAAAGAAACTGAACCGTAAGGCAGAGCTCTGGATTTACTGGTCCATAGGTTTCTATACTCACCACGACCAGAAGCACTGACAAGACAAGATCCCAGATACAAGCAGCTGAAGTGAGTGGTTGAGGTTAGGATCTGGAAGAGGGTGAGGAACTTTATCTTATAAGGGCTAAAGCTGCTGCTTGGTCAAAATAGATTATTTTACAAGAAACTAGGGTTGGGCAATATTGGCAAAAAAATTAATCATGATTAATTATGGTATTTGGCTGATAACGATTAATTTCATGATTAATCCCCTGGAGAAACTCTTATGTCTTAGTCACATGACCAATTTAGTGGGAAAGATTTGTTCTTCATAAAAATTTGTTCCAAATTATGTCAAAATTACAGACCCCAGGCTATGTATCAATTTTTAAATTGTGTTGATAGATAAGTAAATWACAGAACTTTTTTTAAATATTTATCATAGTCGAAGTGGAAAGGAGCGCCAAGCAGGCTGACTGGAGAAATCTCCAGTCAGCCTGCCTGGTGGCATTAATTGTATTAATCGCCAAGTGCCAAAAAATAATCAATTAATGTTTTTCTGGCAATTAATTACACATGATACGATTATGCCCAACCCTACAAGAAAGCTCAAGTCAGGACTGAGATGTCTTCTGGTTGCCTCAGTGTGATTTCTGAAAGCAGTGGGGGGTCAAAGCCCTGATGTACCTTTGTGCCACAAAGCAAAGTGGTACCAGAGTCTGTGCTACAGTTCAATAATGTGATGAAGTGATGCAGTTTTATGAATGAGCTGATTGAAAGAAGTTAGCTGAAGTGATTCAGGCCCCTGATACCTTCCTCTGGAGGTTATCTGGGTATGTTCCACTGGGATAAAACTCTGGGGCAAACCCAGAACTCTCTGACCTTTAGGATCCCTCAGGAGGAGGTGGGTGGAGGAATGTCTAGGTTTCCTTTCTTGACCTTTTGGTCTGGGGTTGACAGATGGATGAAGGAATAGTAATGTCATCAAAAACTGTTTATGACTATACTTTTCAGTACCTATATAAAAAATTTGTCTGGCCCAGTTCTAGCCCACACAACACTCCAACACACAGCTGAGATATCACAAAGGATGACAGCCAGTTGTGGCATAGACAGATTTGTGTGGTGGTTGCTGGTTTCCTCGCTCCTGCTTGGTGGTTGGACCTGTGGCTGATTGGTCTCACCTGTGCCTGATTCCCCCTGATGAACTCCTGGGCTTTAAGAGTTCCTCACTGCAGTCTGTTCTTCACTGAAGCATCATGCTTGTTGAGTACTGAAAACCACAGCCRCTCAGTTGGTGATTCCACTTGTTCTCTCCAAGGTTTATGCTCTGGTTACCCACTGAGCTCATCTGTAGAAGGACTATCACTCTGAAGAGACCTGCACCAAGGAACCAGTTATTTACCAAGGACCTATAAGATCTGGCCACTCTGTCTGAAGATAACTCTTACCTGTTGGATCCCACGCTCCACCATGTGAACCTCCCAATGGAACCTGTAAGAAAAGAATAAGAACTATTATAAACATCTTAAAGTAATTACACTATACTCTGGACTGATGGATCTGGCTTCCTGTTCCCCTCTAACACCTGTAAATAAAGAATTCACTTACCATTTATTATTGGCTCCTGTGTTCTGGTCATTCTGCTCCACTCTACTCTGACTGTGATGGTTAAACCTTGTCAATTTGAGCCTTACTTAAACCAAACCAGAATTGGGCCACTTGTGGCATRCCATCTTAAAAATAGTACCATCCACTTGCCACAAAACACCCAGTTGGTCCTGCAGAAATTAGCCTCAGACACTCTTGGTTGGGAATCACTGTGAAATCAAAAATAAGTAGGTCCTCTGGACTGATTTTTCTACCTGGATTACTTTACTGAGATTCAACAGGACAATTGCTCTGAAACTACAAACTGATATTCAAAGTTTGAACCAAGTTTGGAGTCACCAGCCTCACGCCTAAACTCTAAATGTGGCTCATTGTAAAACCTTGTCCAGGCCTCAAACACCAGGCAGCAGGGTGATCTGCACTGAAAAGTCATTTCATTGAGATGGCATGTTGCCCAAGCAACAGTAGTGTGCACCCTTCTCAAGAACCCCAAGTCGAGCAATAAACAAGGGGGCAGGCTTGGTTTGGTACCCCCTGACCATTTTAATGCACGAGAGACCTGATTTTGGGAGAAAAAGTGCAACTTTTACCAAGAGTCACCCAATATGACAGTTCAACTACAACATTGAGGGTATAGGTCATGTGATTCTCTGATGGACCATGTACTCCTCAAACACTTGTTGCATTTAAGAGTTGTCCAAAATACAACAAATGAGCAAACACATTCTCACACCTGAACTGTAATAAGAATAGATCTGTGAGTCCACACAAAGCACAAACTGATTTAAAGTCTTTACAACATCAAACGTTTTCATCTATGGAACCAAGCCTTGGAGCACTACCAAGTCTGACATGTAGGTCAAGGATTTTTTTTATCCTTGTTTACCTTGATGCTGAGAGATAAACTGCTGGGACTCCCATATCAGCCCATTTCACTAAAGTCAATGTGAATTATTGACTTGTAATGAGATATTTTTCAAGTCAAGATTTTAACTTCAGTCCATTTTCTGCTCAGAAGGGGAAATACTGTATATGATTGCTACAGTCTCAGCAGAGTTACTGTCCACTTGTAGATAAGTTTCTTGCAACATCCGCCACAAAGAATCCTGCATCCGAGTTTGAAGGTTTACTGTGGTTTGTAAAGTTGAAACATGGCTTGAATATTTAAAAACTTAGGAAAAGAGTTTGTTTTAGGAAACACCTCTTTAGCGCTCTGCCAAACATATTTGAGGTTCTGTGAACTGGGAGTCCTCATGCTGTTCGTTTGTAACCTTGGATCTCCAGTTTCACGGATTTCTCCGTCTTTCTGGAGAAAAAAGAAAACGTCTGATGTCTCGACCTTGGCATCATGCCTTTTGGAAACCTTGCTTTTTTTTCTCCCTCTCCTTTCCACTCTCCCACACATTCCCGCCCTTATCGCCACCCTCCCTCAGCTGAAGGGTGAAGGCAAGATTAGGTTTCATTTACTATTAACGTTTGTAAAAAAAAAAAAAGATCAAAGTAACAGTAAATCGTATTTTAGGGAGTGACTGACGTTCCAATTTTTTGTCATCATGAAGTCAGCCAGCGCACACATCCTGTGAGAACAAGAACAAATTAACGAGAAAACCTCAAAAACAGGAAAAGTGATTTGTTCGTTTGGTAGACCAAGGCTGCTTTAAAGAAAAAAAAAACTACAAGAAGCAGGTGTTAAATGTTGCTGTCGGCGTTTTTATCGAGGACATTTCTGTCTGGCAGCCGTTCTTGACCTTCATCGTATTTGCTCTCGCTGGAACAAAATTAAGGCCTTCATAAGGGATGAACTAAAAAAGGGAACCATCCAAGATGTCTTGTAGCTGGAGCTTGTTCTTCAGCTCATCGCTGGGGTTGATGCGGACATGCTGTCCTCTAACGTACAAACCATCACTGGCACTCACTGTAGAGACATAAAACTGATGCAAAAAATAGAGCCTCATTCAAATCAAAAACACCAATGTCATGATTCTTACATCACATCAGGGAAGTTTTTCAGTTGCAGTCAGATGAGCTCAATAAATGGCTCTAAAACTCATAAAAACAAGATTAGAGTTTGAGGAAGGGGGATCCAGTCCTGGTCCTGGAGGGCTATTCTGCATGTTCAGTGATTGAATCACCTCTTCAAAATCTGTAGGAGACCTGTGTTGGAGCAGAGAAACCTTTTAAATACATGTTTCAAACTCAAGGCTAGCAGACCAAGTGTGGCCCAGCATGACATTTTATGTGGCCCACAAGAGCTTCAAAGAAGTATTCATATCTGTAAAATATGTTGCTTTAAAGCCAGCCATAACTATAAACTACATCTCCTATAATGCWTGTCCATTATTTTCAAAAGCAGCAGGCAGAAAATTTTGGGCTGCAGCAACTTTTACTGCAGCCCATTTGTATTGGGAAGTGRGAGTTTCCCACTTATAAGTTGTAATTTAAACTGGAATGCCTCTCCGGTGGAAATTTCCTGATGGAAAGTGGGAGAGTTCAAAATTCAAGCGGGCAGCGACTCAGCACAACTCACCAGCAAGTAAAACTCCTAATTTTACTTTTAATAGTATTTCTGTGTTATTTATTTTACATTTTGTCCATTGTACACATAATAYTTTTCAGTGTTAAAACACTGTTTCTATGCAGGAACTACCATGTAGAGCTCAGGTATTGGTTAGTGGTGCTCAACCATAGCAATGAGGTGAACTTGATATTTACTGTTCAGTCAAAGTTAACTAACCCTTTGAGGACCACCATGATGCTCATGTGGTCCTTGGTGAAAATGAGTTTGACACCCCTGAGTTTAGGGTTAAGTGATGTTTTTTTTGCTGAGTCAACCGTTGTTATTGTAGACATTATTCTTTATTTTATAACCTTTGTTGTTTTTATTCCCTTATTTCCAGTATTTCGTTGCATCTGATTTTGTTTTTATAACTGAAGTGTTTTACAACAAGTCATTGTTTTACAAAGCTTCAAGCCCCTCAACAAGAAGGGACCATACAAAACACATAGTTCAGTAGTCGGTGTGTGGAGGTGCTTCCTGGCCGTTTAGACCAGCAATCAAACAATCATGTCTCGGACAAACTCCTCCCACAAAACAAGAAACTTACTTAGAGACTGCAGAGACCCCCTTTTCAAGCATTCCTTAAAGAAGAACTTCAAACTAAAATCATCTTATGCTGAGAAATAATGTCCTTTTTGCTGTTAAAATGACTTCATAATTGTCATTTCTGTTTAATGTGGTGTTCATTTTAATTTAGTTTGATTCCAAATGTTCATTTCATGATCACTTTCTGAGAATTTCACTGAAGCCTGTTCAGTGGTTCGTTTCATATTCTACTAACAAATTTTTGAAAACAGATCCTGTGTCGTGTGTTGCAGTGAAACCATACGTTAGGGATGACTCCCAGCTACCACATCAAGTTTTATCATAATATTCGCAAATGCCATTGAGTTGCTAAACTGTGGAGGATGTTTGGTTAACCTCAAACGTGAATACCTTGCAGATCCAATGATACTTTGTGCTGGTTTATTTAAAATTCAGGCAGACAAACAAATGTACGCACAGACTCAGTGTTGTCCACCTGTCACT
>NW_013952439.1:1753857-1763016 GCF_001266775.1 Austrofundulus limnaeus
GTAGTTGTTATGGTAGTAATAGTGATTTGATTTGATTTAAGTGTCATGCACCACTGGTGACCAGCCCTCCTGGATGAATAAGACATTTCACACATAAAACACACAACAAGGTGGCTACATTCAGATCACAAAAATAAAACATCAGAAAAATATCAGTAYATTCTGAAACTCAATCTTCTTTCCAAAGCTTTACAAACAAAAGCAACAAATRCAGAAATTTCCTTCTCATACAACTTAACATATCATCCTCAGATAAACAAAAATACATCTAGTAGTAGTACTACTAGCAGTAATATTAGTGCTAGTACTAACTGTAGTAGTAGCAGTAAAGTAGTAATTGTTATGGTAGTAACAGTGGTAGTATTTAGGTTTAGCTCATTGTCAGGTGTTTCYGTCTCTTCAGACGCCCTCTTGTGTTAAACAGAGGTAAATGTGAGCAGCTGGAGCTCTGAGGTTTTTTACAGTAAATAACTGTATTTAATAAAACCTCTAATAAGACCTTAAATAAAACCTCAGCAGATCTGCCGGACTGATGACGGGGAGATGGAACAAGTAATTAAAAATTATTTATTGATATCATTAATTCTGTGGTTCTGATCAAAATCCTTATTGTTTTTTGTAACAGTGTTGTGATTGTTATCATAACACTGTCACATAGTGTTTAAAAGTCCTATTTTAGTTTTATTTCCACCACTGTTATTACTGCACAATGCACTATTTTTATTGTATAATAACTGAAAAACAAAAACTTTCCTTTAATTCTTCAAGAACTAACCTGTCTACCTGCACATATATATTATAAGATTTATTAAACAGTGCTGCTTTTTCCTTGTTTTCTTCTTTTGTGCTCACAGTATATTGTAATTAATGTCACCTTATGGGATTAAAAGTATTAACAAACCCCAACATAAACAATAAACAGCTCAAACAAACAGAGCAAGCAGAGATGCAGAAAGCATGACTGAAGACCAAAGAGTCTGCAGGTTACTGAGGAAAAAATAAAGGTACTGAGGACATCTAGGGGTAGAGACAGGCAACAGAAAATACTACAAACACATACAGAAAACAGGACTTACAAGAAAAAGAAACCTTGCAAATAAACCATAAACTAAGCAGAAACTTCTTCATATAGAACCAAAACTCAGAACGGACTCAGGTTATATTTTTTGAAAATGTTTATAAAATTTCTATTTCTAATTCTTGCTCACTGTAAATATAAAGGTGATCAACATTTATCCATCTCCAGGAAATTCCAGGAACGTTCAATGTAAAGTTAAGCTTTTGAAAGTAAATATAAATATCCTTTAAGAATTTATAGGTACAATTTCCTAACCAAACAAAAAAGATTTTTTTCCACAAACCAAGAGTCATCCTCAACACACACTCCAAGTGCAACTCAACGAGCAATGTCTGTTAGCAAAATATTTCAATAACTATCAGATTTTAATGCAACTTTCAGAAAGTGACGATCAGACTCTTCATCCTTCCTCAACATAAGATGATGCAAAAACTTTGGCATGAAAATATATAATGCATATAATAAATAAATGCCTCATYAATGTATCATTTGAATGGACTGTCTGAAAAATGATTTTAAAGAAAAATTTGAAGCATTTTTTTGGAGCATCCATCCATTATTTTAATCTGCTTCTTTCTTTCAGGGTCACAGGTGCTCATATCCAGCAGTCACTGTGCGAGACTTTTTGGAGCAATAGCTACAAATAAACAGATTTTTGAGAAAAAATACTCAAATTTTTAATATTTTCCTTTTGAGGAAGCTTTTATTTCTTTCCAGCTGGTAAATCTCCATATTTCCAAATACTATTTGAGAATAACCTAAAAATAGGATTCAGACCAAATATTAAAGTATTAAAGTGATTAAAAATACAAATCAAGCTATATATATGGCTCATGAGATCAGGATGACACAGGTAACAAAATGTATCTTAAAAAGTCAGGAATCTGAAAATATGTTTTGGTCATTTCTCAGTTTGATGTGATGGGTCACGTATTTTAAACATCAGATCTGACAGGCTGAAATCTCATCATTTTGATAACTAAATTTTAAATGAAATGACATTTATTTTTCCAGACATGAAAACAACAAACAGAATTCAGTTTCAAGCAGATAAATGGTAGGAAATACACATCCCGTGTGACATTTAAAATCAAATCCTGTTCATTTCAAACCACTGTTTCTGTCTTTTCAAAATCACTCATTAAAAATATCCACATCCCAAGTTTTTTTCTTCTTTTAAATAAACTTTTGTTTTATTACTTGTACTTTTTTTAGGAGCTATGAGGGAGATTATGAACTAATGAAGTCTTAACACTTAAACATATTAAAAAAAAGTCTGTCACACCAAAGTCAAACACAAAACTCATTTTGAGGCAAGACTTTAATCTAGTTCAACGACTCAACTTGAAGCAGAGTTTGGACACTTGATGCAGGCATGCAGGTGGAATCACACCCAGGTTTTAACTTACAGCTTTTCAAGTCTTTCCAGGACATTAAAGTAAACAAAACAAAAGGGACTTTTATTTTGTGGAGTCCGTGGAAGTTCAAGCTCTGCATTTTCTGCATCAGCATTCATGAGTTTCTCATGAGAGCGTAGAGCTACAGTTGTTGAGCTGTGTCTCATCATAACGAGTATGTCATAAAAATAAAAAGGCTTCCTCATAAAAATACATACAACCATAGAGCTATCACATGGCATAAAATAATTGTTGAGCTGTTTCTCGTCATAACTTGTACGTCAAAAAAATCAATGTTGTATAAAGTACCACAAAGTGATTCTTGAGTAAAAGTACAAGTATCTTATCATAAAATAACTTTCGTAAAAATGAAAGTCTCCTTTACGAATATTACTTGAGTAAAAGTCTTAAAGTATCTGATATTTGTTGTAGTTAAGTATTAAAAGTTTTGATTTAAAATGAGCAGTTAGATTTTCTGTAATGACATTTATTAGGAGGTGACCTCCCCCAAAACTGCACAAATGACTTGTATTAAAATAATTTGTTAAATTTAGGATGCACTAGTCCAGCTGTTTCAGTTTTTATACATATATCAAGGGAGCCCAAACATTTTCCCCAAAATGAAAATCTATATGAGGGCTACTTATWCTTCTTAAGTACAGGCCTTTTATTTTAATGATTATGTCCTGCTGCAGTGTGACATGATTTGTTTGTGTACTTCTCATTCAACCACAATTAAATTCACTCTATCTGGGAGGCACAATTTACATGGATTGTATTTATTTTTTTTACAATAAGCTGGAATGAAAACAAGCAAAAATGAAATAAACATAACAACTTTCTACTTCTTGCCTTTTTAAAAAAAATGTAAGGAGTATAAAGTACAGATAACTGTGTGAAAATGTAAGAAGTAGAAGTAAAAAGTAGGCTGAAAAATAATTACTCAAGTAAAATACAAATACCCAAAAATTCTACTTAAGTACAGTAACAAAGTATTTGTACTTACTTTACGACTCTGCATTTATGCTCCATGATTCTCTAATAAAATGTGTCCAAAGCAACAAAACGTGGTACAGCTGTGATGATCAACTGGTGATCCGTGGGCCACTTCACATTTGTTGAATGGGGACCTTTCTAGCCTGTGGGGGCTACATTATAAAACAATAGATATATAGCAAATTTTTATTATTATTTTGACACTTACAGAACAAAAGAAAAGGTTATGTATTTTCCAGGCATATCATTTAGTTTTATACTACAATGAAATAACTATTTGTTGCACAGTAAAATGGAGTAAACTGGTTTATTCTTTTGACATAGTTTGATCATTTTTGTAGTAATGTTCTTATCAGTCTTTTCTGTTTTATCAGTAGCTTTGTTTCACACCGATATTTTATTTATAAGAAAAAGTATTTTTTAAGCCTGAAGAACAATAAAAAGCAGGCCTTCGTTTGGCTATCCTTTAGCCTAGCATTGACTGAAACTTGCCTTTTTCTCCAAACTTTGTGTTCGATAACTATTGACAGAACATCACAAACTAAATCAAACGATTTCTTTAAGTCAGAACAAATACAGAGCTGTGATTTTTTTGCRCATATGCAAAAAACGACACCAGCATTTTTTGCAAAAACTTTCCCACTGATGAAATAAAAAGAAAACTACATTTATCTGCACCTCTCAAACAGAACCAACCCTAAAAAGTCAGCTAATCAAACAAATATATCTTAATAATTAAGAATTATTATGTGCAATATGTCAGATTATATTAACAGTGCTCAGTCTGCCACTGGAAAAGTAATTTTCGGAGCTCTGCTATGTTTTCAATTTGCTTTTGCCTATTTTTTTCATAGCAGACAGAGAACAGATAATCCTCACTCAGACATATTTCCACCTCATTTAACAATATCTTCCAGGGGGCTGCCTGACTCCTCCAAGCACCAGTCAGGGTGACACAGAGAGTGCAATGTTCACCTTAAACAAGGTCACTCTGAACTACTCAGCTTACGATAGCCTCATTATCTGCAGCATCAACCGTTTCAGGCAAATTATCTGGGTTTCATTTAAACATTTCTGAAAAAATGAACAAGGAAACGTTCATGTACTAGTACTACTACTAGTAATACTACTCTCTGTTTGAGGTGACTGACATAAATCACTCAAAGCAGATTGTACTTCACATAAAAATAGATTGATTCGCAAAATAAGTCATCAGAACAGATTCTATTTCACCTAAGAAAAGAACAGTATAACAATAAGTAATATAATACATTTCTTCACTATAATGAAAAGTTCCTGCACTTCTTATAAATTTATCTCTTAGGAGAATACATATTTTTACAAATCCCAACATTGACAATTTTATCAGCTTCAATTAAAGACATATTTTATAGAAATCAGATAAGAAATAAGTACGTTATGGATATTTTGTGACAGATTGATGCACATCCCTCATTGGAACTGTATGGTTTTGGACTGAGGCGTGTCACTAGCTGTAAAAGCTAATATGCAATGTCTAATCCAGAATGGTGCCATCACTGGCACCTGATTGGCCACATTTTTAGTATGACTGGTTTGACAGGTGACCTCATGCAGCCTTCAGGTGACATTTCAAACGACGGATGAGTGAATTAAGGACATCAAGCTGCTGAGCAAGATTCACCAAAAGGCTTTCTGATTGATGAACCTGCTGTATTCTGAGTAAACCGGCTGTCGTTTAACAAGCTACAGCACAGTAAAGGTTTTAATAAGACCATTTAAATGTCTTGCCAAGCTGTGTCTTTTTCTGAAATAGTAGCTAAATATAACAAGAAAAATATGTTACAAAGGAATCACAGCAGAGATGTGTTCTATATTTTAAAATTATATTTAATGAATCTCATGGAACCGAGGATTAGTGGAGAAATATGCAGTTATAGTTTCATAAATACCTTATATATCTGAAATATAATCTTAAATAATTTTTAAACCTCTTTTTTAATAGTAGCTACAAAAAGCACACATATAAAATGTTGATTACACACAAACCAAAAAAATAGCTAAAATATTTAAATCTGTCTGATTCTAAATTCAAGTTTGCCTGTTGACACCACACTAAACACAGATCTCCTGTGATGTGCTTRAAGAATTTATTTACCACAAAATCCCTTTTATGTGTCTTTTTTTTTTTTTTGGTTTTCTGATATTTTATTTGTTGAAGTCAAATTATTTAAAAAAAATCAATAAAATAAAAACATTTTATTGGTAAATGGTAACAGTACCATCAGGAGAACTTGTTTTGAAGTGGACATTAAGCTGTAATTAGTTTTTACAAGCACCAAAACAATATGTTCATGGAGGCCGGGACATTTTAGGTCCGAGCTGATAACGCCCTGATGACTTCTCACATTTTCACTTTATAAATATAATTGATTTACGAGTTGGTGGAAAAGGACTATAAATGAGAACGGTGTAGTTTTAAAGTTTTTATTCCCCAGCAGAGATGATGGTTTGAGGTGATTATACCTCAGTCACTGCAAAACAAACAAATAAGCAAAGGATGTAAAATCTTCATTTGATTTGCCAAACAATTGTTGCCTCCACTGGGTGAAAAAAGCTTTGTGGTAAGTTTCAAAATGATGCTTCTGCAACACAACGAATCACTGGCGTATCAGGCATGAAAGATGGCTCGCATTATGCAACAATTTTGAGGACTACAAACAATAGAGAACAATGGTTCTTTGTTTTTACCTCAGGTAACTTTAAACTCACAAGGTGACAAATGAAATTGAGATTTTTCCACAAGAAATATCATTATTTTTCTTTCAGTTCAGTTGGTTTCTTTAAATCCCAAACTATATAGTCTGGAATCTATCAGTTATTATATAAACTACAGAGTTACACAGCCTGCTGGAGACCTGCTTACTACTGGAATGTGATGTGAATACTAAGGAGTTGAAATATGTATATTTGTATATATCTGTAAACTAAATATTTGACATGATTCTCTTGAACAAAAGTATTTGTGTATTAACTTACTTTTGTTTTCAACTTTAGTTGGATTTTTTTGAAAACTCAACTCTCAGCATCTAATGAGTTTTTGACTGATTTAAAATTAGCCTTTTTGTTATAAACAGGCAGTGTTCAACCCATGTTTTTACAAGGAGATGCTTCTCGCCCACAGATTCCTCTCAGGCAATTTGTATTATATGTGGCAAAAGTTACACAACTCTAATCTGAACTGCACTGTCAGTGAGCAGGTGTAGCTCAGCTGGGAAATCCTTCAGCGCTTGGGAATTTGGAAAGCACCTCTATCACAATAACCTGAAAAACTCCATAATGCTTCTGAACACAGGTCCTAAATAACATTAATTATTTACTTTATGCAGAGTTTAGTTTATTTCTTACAGGTCCATGCTGCAAGTAAACGAGAAGACATTTTTAATTAAGAAAGGATGTGGTATGCAAGGTGGGGTGTTTTCAGTGGACGGATTATGGTGTATATATTTGAAAGCTTAACAAAAAATTAATTAAAATCTTTTGATTGACTTCTGGGATTTTTTTAATCAAATGTGGATTCAGGTCTGATTTAGGGGGTGATGCTTACAATTTCAGACACAAACCAAAGAAAGTACACCATTTATAAATTGCACAACAGGTAACAGATTTTCACCAGAAGATGACTACAACCACACCAAATTTGAACTCGATATTTTCTGTAAAACTTTTTTCGCTAAGGTTGATTAGCTGTGGCGGCCATCTTGAATCCGACTGACTCCATATGTAATCAGTTGTAGATGAACAATAATTAGTTTAGTGACTCATGAGAAATTTTGCTAACAGATACATAGACTTGACCTGAACAGTTAATACAGAAGTTCCAAAATAGAAATCTGATTTGTACTCCTAGTTGTACCACAAAAGTTCTGAACAATTACATATTGAAGTGATGAAATTTGTACCTACTTTTTGTTGTTTCTAACAGAAAAAATTGATTAAGCATATTCAAAACAAACCATCATTAAACTTTTTGAAAATAAAGTCATTAAACTTTATAAGACAAACAACGCCCTGCAGTGTTTATAGCCATTCCTTCTATGGGAGGTATAAGTTTGGTTTTAAACATTCAAATATCTTAAAGTATTATTCTATAATGTAAACAGATATCATAGATATTTTATGCCTGTCATTCTTGAGGGATTTACAGTACAAACTGTGTTTTGTCAGGTTGCTGAAATGATTAAATGAACCCTGAAGCAGCTAAAGATTTAATGGGGCGTGGACAATGGAGCAGGATTAACCTGATTTCAGACCATGCAACGCTTCACCTCAGGCTCAACATTCTTTAGTTAAGAGGCTGTTTTCATACTGCGATTAATGTTCCATGTGTTTCCATTTGTGTATTAACTTACTTTTGTTTTCAACTTTAGTTGGATTTTTTTTTTTTTGAAAACTCTAAACTCTCAGCATCTAATGAGTTTTTGACTAATTTAAAATTAGCCTTTTACCACATATAATACAAATTGCCTGAGAGGAATCTGTGGGCGAGAAGCATCTCCTTGTAAAAACACGGGTTGAACACTGCCTGTTTATAACAAAAAGGCTAATTTTAAATTAGTCAAAAACTCATTAGATGCTGAGAGTTTAGAGTTTTCAAAAAAAATCCAATGGAAAAACCTGATTAACCCTGAGTAGAGTTTAGTCTGGACAAAACGATACCCAGGAATGTAAAATAGCCCACATATATAAATATATGTATTTCTGGCCTAAGGTTTTACMAGATGTTTAGATTTTTAACATTTCAGTCTGATATCATGTGGCTGTAATCTGCCCTGATGGATATAAATTGGCCTAGGCCATAATAAACCAGGGGATTATTCTAGCCCAAAGGTCCAGTAACCCCAGGATTAGTCTGTGGCCAGCGGTAACATGAGCTAACATTTCGACCAAACCAAGCTCAAGTCACTCTGTAATCTAAAAGTGTTGTTGTATAAAAATAATACACAATATAGCCATATATATATGTAATTTTAATGCACATTTTGGCACCCAATAGGCTTTTGTATGGTTTAAACATATCCTGTCTGTCTTCTGCTGTCCTCTAATGTCTGTGTCACAGGGAGCAGTTAATCTGCACAGATCAGCACATTTTTGTCACTATTCTTGTTGAAATTCATATCTACAATCACTGCTGTTCTAGTGGACCCACCGCAGCTATTGCTGGTTAAAATCTACAGACATTTTTATTAAACCGTTTGACCTAATTTGGTGTTTCACCATCCACACTGAGGTCACGACTCCACCTCTGACCATGAGTTTAAACAATGGCAGATATTTGTCCTCTGTGTAATGCTGTCTGGCAGTTCTGACAGCTGAACAATGACAATAGACTGTGCTGCAACAAAGGTTTTGTTGGGAAATCTTGAGCAGGATTCRAAAACACAAAGCATAGAAGTACTCAATAAAAAGGCTGACAACGTTAAAAATAAATTAATTGTGAAACATTGCATGTTGGCATTTTGTTGTTTAAATAGTCTAATGCAAATAGATCAAATGGGAGGCATGCTTAAGGAAAAACATTATTGTAATACAGACAAGCAATTCATTTTTTAATTTAAATAATAAAAAAATGTTTTTTTTGTGTGTGTACACTTAGGGTACAGCAATTCAACTTGCAGCCTGTGGGCTAAATCTAGGCCTGCTCTTGAC
>NW_013952439.1:1763126-1767792 GCF_001266775.1 Austrofundulus limnaeus
TTATTACTGTTATTATAAAAACCCATTGGCTTTGAAAAAGGAGCACAAAATGTTTATGTTTGTACATAATCCAGTGGTTGGTGCGGTCCCACTGTTTCGAAAAAGAAAAACTTTAAATGTAGAACATGAATTTAAAATTTATCAAATGTCACTGATTCTGTAGCTTTGATCTCAGGAGTTAAAAGAGTTTAGGCAATAAATACACTGTGCTACAAATTATTATGCAAACGATATTAAAGCATCATAAAAATACTTCATTTTTTTTACTGTAACTGTATACAGTAAATTCTTCTGTTGTTTTGTATGTATTCCATTGTTTGTGCGACTTTATGTTGATTAGGATGTACACTTTGTTTTTGTGGAGAAAATTATACAAATAGTTTTGTGACTGTATATTTGTGTGTTCTGAGTAGTAAAACAATATTCTAAAATATTTTACAGCACACTTATGTATAAATTGCTGGCAGTACGCAAGCGTAACACTGAACAAAATACGGTTAAAGTCAAGATGAAAAGAGAAAAGGTCACAGTGTTTTACACTGAGCTCATCGGTGTTCAACTGGTTCATACATGATGGTTTGAGTGTCATCTGAAAATAAATTACCATTTTGAGAAAAAAATTACATTGTTTTGAAAGTAAAGTTTTATTTTGCAGTAGAAATGAGTTGTTTTGACCGTTTGAATTTTGGATTTGTGTGTAGAGCTCTGAGAACTTGAAGCATGCTTTCAGAAAATGTGTGTAAACAACTGAGAAAAACTGTAAGCAGATCGACATTTTAAATCAATTTGGGATTTAATAAGTATCTCTGACATGGCTGAATGCCTTGGATCTTTAGATAATTCCCACTTCCCAGTTTGACTGGGCCACAGTAAAAGTAGCCGATGAAAATGCAGTTTATTTTAATTTACACAGTGAAYTTTGCCAACTTTTGGCTACTTTTTAAAACTTTGCACCTCCACCTAGTGGTGGGACACAATCAAATAACAAAATAATCTACATGCATTATGGGAGATGTAGTTTTTGATCACTGATGGCTTTGAAGCAGCCTACGCTTATTTTAAACATTACTTCATCTTAGACGTGGCAGGCCTCATTTGGCCCATGGGCCTTCAGTTTGACACGTGCTCCAGAAGCTTGCAGTTATGCAGTTAGATAAACCTTCTACTCAGCCACCTCTAACTGATGCTCACAAGCAGCAACAGCTGCAGAAAATCCATGAAGACTAAAATCGTGATGATGCATCGTCTCATGCTGCATCACTGGCTGCTGCTGACATAAAGAAGAGAAACTCACGGTGTGGCCCCCCAACATCCTCCGACCTCAACCTTTTTTGAAAACCTTTGGAACAAAAAAAACTCTGAAGGTGGCGATTCACATCCAAACAGCAGCTCGGGGAAACTTTTCTGACATCCTACAAAGAAATTCAAGCAGAAACCTTCGAAAAACTCACCAGTTCAATAGATCCTGTGTTAAAACTTGATCTGTTAAGTGTAGTTTTGTTTTGAATTTAAGTTTCTTCAGTGAAACTTTTTAAAACTCTGATCAGTTTGATTTTAATTATACTGAATTAGAAACCTAAAAAGTAAACATGAAAGTAAAAGAAATTAAACCTTAAAAACAAATATCTAAGATCTTAGTTGACAATAAAACAACAAATTATCAATCAATCAACCCATACAAAACAAAATCATGTTTATTAATACAAGCAATTTTACTCTTTAAACCAAACTGTGAAATAATGTTTTTTATCACACTAAACAACACATATACACTAAAAGTTTAGGACTTTGTATTCTTATGCAAAGTGAGAGCAATTATCAGTCCTGTTGTTTGTGTAACAAAAAATTTGCGGAGAGTTTTGTAACATATTTTAAACTAATATAGGTTTCTAACTTGATTTATTGACATACATGTTTACATTTAAAGGAAAGAAACGATCGAAATGCAGTTTCATTTTGAATTTGAGTTTCCTTATTTTTTTTCTGTGAGGCTGACTTCATGAAACTCATGACAGAATGGAGCGCTGCCACCTCTCCCTGGGCAAACCCAACTACAGAAAGACGAAAAACTAAAGTTATACTTAAACAAAAAAAATAAATAAAAAGAGTAATTTTCAACTGAGATTATTTGGCTAACAGGAAGCAGAAAAATGGAAATATTACTTGAATTCCCTCCAAATGATTTGTCTTCTTGAATCCAAGATTTGAAAATGAAAAACAAAAAATTAACAGAAACTTTTGGCTGTCTTTTAACGTTTAGTTAATTCTGTATGTAAGAGTAGATAACAGCACTTTTTCTCTATTTTTGCTTTAGTGTAAAAATAGATCCTCAAAGATCAAACATAAATGTAAAATATTAAATCTTAAAAAAAAGATAAATAAATCTCAAAGGCCTTAGCTGAAAGTCACAAATGTTAATATGAGCAGGTTTTCTGCACCGTCCCTTTTTTTCCTGTCTCAAAGTGAAGACATTAAACCATCATGAGCTGCAGTCGGATCAGATGTTAAATCTGCTGCTCTGCTAAAAGCCTTGGAAGTTAGACAAAACTCAGTGGAACAACCTGATATTTCAAAAACCTTCAAAAAAAGGTCATCAAATCAATTAACCTTGTAATTTTTTTTGTGTAAATTCAGCATTTTTAGCTCAAAAAATAAGATAACCTTGTGCACAACATAAATGTTTAGACAAGAGACTGAATCCTGTGATGTTTAATGCAGCTGCAACCGTCCTGATTACTGCAGCTGGGTGCACTGATGCATCCTGGGACTTCACTTCTCCAAACCTGCACTACAACACGGCCTCGCTCAGTGCAGCCACAGTTTGCAG
Source organism: Austrofundulus limnaeus (assembly GCF_001266775.1). NCBI lineage: Eukaryota > Metazoa > Chordata > Actinopteri > Cyprinodontiformes > Rivulidae > Austrofundulus > Austrofundulus limnaeus. Next base: position 1,765,954 of record NW_013952439.1, read on the forward strand.
AAGCTCACGTTAGTCGCTGTAGATGCAGTAATGTGGTGTTCAATGTGAACGTTGGACAGTTGTGTTTCCAGGAAACACGAGGCGGGCTGATAAGTGCTGCCTTTTGAAACACAGTTGGATGATAAGCTGAAGTTTGCAGGATCCCCACAGACTTCGTCCAACAAATCTACACCGTGTTCCGCCCACATTTGTTGCACACTCCACACATTATGTTAGCGCAAAAAGAACAACCACAAAAAACTACACATCTATAATGCTGACCATGTTGTAGGTTGATTTTTACCTACAAAGCTGGAAAAAAAAATCATGTTAGCAAATAAAATGCATCGTCATGGTTGTTCAAACATTTCATTTGGAGCTTCCGCACGAATGCATGTGACATATTTGAGCACTTTCTGTTCTTTTGGTCATATGCAGCACATCTTACACCATCTTCAGATTAGAGCTGTGCTGTTGGGTTAGAGTAAATGTGCAAATGCATTCACCAGATTTGACGCAGTATCTGTAGATAAGCATCTAAAGAATCTGATTATTAGTCAGCTGCAGATCAGTAAAATTGCACCACAGGACTGACAGTTGTGCAAATATCTTCTATTTTCAACCCTATAACCTCATTAAACCCTTTGAGAGTCTGCAAAACTGTATCAAAGTTGCTGTTTGGAGTTTTCTCTGTCCTCTGCCCCGGTGGTTTGGTGACAAGTGACACCTCACTTGGGGTATTTGACAAACTGACACTCGCTGATACAGAGTGTCAAACTCAGCTTGTCAAATACACTAAGTGGGGGGCCTGATCTCCTGTGAGGGTCCCAGATGGCTCTGTGGAAGAAAAGAACACAGCATCACTCACACTCACACACCTGGGGTCCAGCTCGTGTGCTCAGATGTTACCTGCCTGTCAGAGCAGCGGCTCCTCGTTCCCCTCACAGGCGCTCACAATGATGACACGGAACACAAGACAGTCGGTTTGACCACTGAGCTTCAAGGCAGCAAAGAGGAAGTCAAAACAAGGAAGATAACTGCAAGGCTCGCTCTCAGGAAATATGTGGAAATAAAGTGTCAACATGTCACAGTTGTGAAATGCTGCTGAAGGCTTTAATGGCTTCACAGTTTCTTGAGATAATGGTTTGCTGGCAGAGACATATTCAGTAGTTTTGCTCGCCTCTTTTTTTAGTGTGTGCAGAAAGTGCTTTTGAAACTGCAAGTTTGGAAGCAAAGCAATGGAAGAACTCTCACTGTTCTGTTCTGTTTTTTAAAAGTAAAGTTTAAATATTTTAAAGGCTGCACTTAGAGTTACAGCTGCCCCACCAGATCACAAAAGTAGATTTTTCCTCTTTCAGCCTCTGCTGACTGGTGGACTATTCATCAGTTGCTCTGTGAGTTTGAGGAAATATCGTTTTTTGTTGATAAAACTGTTTAATGCCACCAATTATTATTTTTCAAAGTTCAGAACATACCATGCACAGTGCTGTGAAACTTCCTCGTGTCACTGTGGGCCAAWGTACCATGAGTCACACACAAGACTTCCCTTTGTAGCTCCAACTGTACTACTGTAACACTCCACAGGTAAACAGAGAGACTGAATTTACTGTACGCCACCTGGTTGGAGTGGGATAAATAATCTGACTGTTGTTTGTGTGGTGGCCTCTGTTGGGTCCTCATATTAATGACAGATTGATCAGTAAGAAAAAAAGTTTTCTGGAAGAGGAAAAAACTCAAAGAAGTCCTGCTTAAAGGCACCGAAGCACAACTTATAATTGGATGGATGGATGGATGGATGGATGGATGGATGGATGGATGGATGGATGGATGGATGGATGGATGATAGATGGATGTATATTT
>NW_013952439.1:1769905-1777039 GCF_001266775.1 Austrofundulus limnaeus
GATGGATGGATGGATGGATGGATGGATGGATGGATGGATGGGTGGATGGATGGATGGATGGATGGAGGGGTAGTGTATTATCATATCAGGTAAAAACATGTTGTCAAGGTGCACACATCAGCAATGAATAATGTTTCTAATGGTCAGAAGCTAACTAATGAAAAAGTAAACTAAGTAAAAGTAAATTTATTTCTGAAGCTCTTCTAAAGTGTGTGACGCCTCTTTCCAGTATAACTCTTTGGTATGAACACTGAAGCAGAGCTGTCCACTCCCAGCTGAAACATCCAGAGCCAGTGTTAGTGGCAGGTATGACCAGGGCCGTTCAGTTTAGGGAGTTTTAGACTCTTGTTTGAGCACATCCTGACTATTACAGCATCTTGTCGTCCTTTGAACATCGACTAACAAAGGTTCAACAGATGTAATGTCTTTATTTAGGATGTCACAGCTGATTGTGAAGTTAAACCAACCCATGAAGTTAAAATGAATTGTCTATAACCCAAAACCAGATATGTAAATGTTTAAATGCATGTAGGTATGGATGCAATGATTAAAGTGATGGGATAGTTTGGACCAACAGAAACAAACCCATTCAAACTGGCTGTCACAACTAATCAGCCTGAGGAAMTGTGTTGATTCTTCAGGCTAACAGATAAGTTTTAATGATGTGAGCGATATTTATGCTTTTTACTAAACTGAAATCACCAACTCATACATGGAAACTGTTTTGGTCATTACTGAGAACTGAGTGCATTCTTGTGTGAAAATCAATAAGTTATTTTAAGAATACTCTGAAATGTTAGATGTCAAACAGTTTGTCTGTTGATGGATCTCAGATAAAACTTGTTGTGTTTCCTTTTCTGAGCTTGTTTCTCATGTTTCAACAGAAWTAAGCTGCAAAATAAACCTAAATTGTGCAAACGTTTTACATCAAACCATAGCAGGTGGCAGATCGAGTTTGCGTAAAGAACTGAACACCGTCAATCAATAAAATGAAACACTCCTGCTGTGAGGAAGGTTTTGGGTGTGTGTTAGTAAAATATCTCATGAACCACTWGGAAAATKTTAATGAAACTTTCAGAAAACAATTGGTGGATGTACATCTACAGCTGATTACCTTATGAAGTGAACTCAATTCAACATGGCCGCCACAGCCAACTGATGTTACAAAACCCAAAAATTGTTATAATTCAGTGAGTTTTATTTATATCTAGCTCAGATTTGGTGAGAATGTAGCTGAGACAGATCCCAAAAACATATTTTAAGCACAAACAGATCAACAAACAAAAACTATTTTTTCCCATTAACTATTTAAAATCACCTCTGACTGTTAGACAAATATTTCACAAACCACTGGATGGATTTTAAAGAAACTCTCAGAATATAATGAATGGATGTAAATCTACACCTGATTAACTTTTGGAGTCAACTCAATTCAAGATGGTCACCACAGACAACTAAYATTTGGAAACAATAATGGTTATAAATCAGTCAGTTTTACAGATATTGAGCTAAAACTTTGCGTGTTTGTAGCCGAGACTCATTAACAATACATATTCTGAGCGTGAAAGACCATGAGTTTGCAGCATATTTTTTTCAAGGTTTGAGCAAAGYGGCTACAACTCGGCTGTTTCTGAGTGTACRATGATCTTGGTCTAAAGCTCTGGCCTGAGTGTTTGTAGGAAGTGGAGTAATCTAACAGCAGTACTGACTCATTGCTACTGAAACSTTACAGTCGTGCACTTAGTGAAGAAAACTCGCAGCAGCTTATCTCACAGTTGCAGTTTAGAGTGTTAACACATTTCAACAGCCCCGTTAGGCCACTGAGACCACAAGAACAGGGGAAGTTGGAAAAYCACCTCTGCTTTTTGATGTTTGGGCTTGATCAATTTCCTATTACAAAAAGAAAAAAATAACAGAAAATGTTCAGAAAAAGTAAAACAYGCATCAAAGTGAGTAAAAGTATACTTGGTTTTCAGTGTTTTTGTGTTGAAAGTTGCACTCAGGCAGCGGGAGCAAGTGGTTCTGGAAATGTGCCTTTAAGAAAATAAAAAAATAAAATAAAAAAACTGAGGAGACAGGTGCTTTCTGCAGTTGATGCTCATTTTTAAAACTTTCAAACTGTGAAAACAGAGTTTTTTTTCATTTCCTTGCCTGTCAGTTTGCAGGTTTGTTGCAGAAGTTTGTTTCTAATGGGGTTTATGTGACAGTTTTGTGTGTGACACTTATTTYACTGAATTATATTTCTGTTTGCAGGAACATCATTTGCAGAACTCCCAAACAGAGAGTGAGTGAGGCGGTTTCCTCTTCAGCCACGCTCTGTTGTTCAGACTTCAAACCATCTGTGGAGTTGAGTTTTTAACACTAAATTCAAATTCACGGAGTACTTTTATGTGTAGGAACGATTTACTGGCTGTTACAGTTTTCTTGTATAAAAAAGTTTTTAAAAAGGTTTTAAAAAACAAACTGAAACTTTGTGTATTTGTTTTGAAGCAGATGGAGGTTGATGTGGCAAAAAGCAATGAGCCACCTTGTGGATGTCACTGGTCACAAGACCCTCTTTTATTTCATTTATTTCACATATTTAAATACCTCAGCAAGTAATGAGCGAGGGGAGGGGTGACTATTTTTGAAAAAAACTTGCCCATGATCCAATATGATCACCACCTCGCCCATTACTTGCTGGGGTTTTTCAGATATGTGAAAAACATGAAATAAATTGTTGTCCTGAGACTTTTGACTCACCCTGGACATTMAAATGCAAGCTTTTATTTCACCCAAACTTCCTCCCACTGCTGCTGTTCTGTCTCAAATTAGAATCAGGTTTATTGTCAACAAAATAAGTTCCTAAGACCAATGTAAAAAAAAACAAAAACAACAACAAAATAACACGTTTAACAACCTAATGTTACAAAAATACARTTCATGGGTCTCACAGTCACATGGAAGAAAGCTGTGAGGGAAGGGGTGGGGGGGTTATTGGCACATATTTGCAACAATGCTTTGGAGTAGCGGTGCTGTAAGGCCGGAGCTCGGCTGCAGACTGAGCTCCAGGGAGGAGCTTTGTGTAAATAGGCGGAGCTTCGTAACAGCAAGTGTTTAGGCAGCTCCACATGGCCACAGGAGATTCGAGGATTTCTCCAACATGCATGAATGAGTCAAAGCAACACTGGGTATGCTTTTGATGAGGAAATGACATGATATAAAACTGCAAAAAGTTGATTTTGCAACCTCCCCCTCCAGTGGTGGATCTAGGATTTGTCTGAATGAGGGGCCATAAAGGGGCCACTGTACTCATASAGGGGCCAAGTGTTTGTTCAACATCCTTTCACACAAATCCCCAGTTTTGGTAAAGTGTTTACATTGAACCAGTCWTGTTCAAACACCTGTAATGTATTTTTTTAAATAGTTTTACATACATTTTCCCTGTACATAGATAAAATACTCTCAAACACACTGCATCGTTTGTCAGCTGAAAGACTTTTTCTGCAGGATTGTTCAGACTTTCTTTAGAAGAAGATTTCTGTAAGCTTGGTTCATGTTGGACTTTCCTATTTGTCTCATTAGTGCCTCTAGTGTTTGGACATGGAACTGCATCATTATCGCYCCCAGGTGAAGGACAGATCATGAGAGACAGGACAGGGGCACTTCAGTGGGCCAATCAGATTTCAGTTGGGGCCACCACCACCACAAAAAATAAATAAATAAAATAAAAAAACAGTAGAAAGAAAGGTGAGGAGTAGCTGCTGTCTTAAATTMATAACTCTCTCACTGAAGGGGTGTTTACATTTATAAAATTTAACTGGGAGATTCTCACTTCCCAGTACAACTGGGCTGCAGCAAAAGYATCCAGTGTAAACACAGAGAAATGGAGATTTTACACAAATTGCAAAATTCACCAGCTGCCAGCTACTTTTAAACCATGTCCACCTCCACCTAGTGGGGGGATGATGTTATTTTGTGGGTAAAATAATCAACATGCATTATGGGAGCTGTAGTTCTTTGTCAATGCTGGCTTTGAAACAGCATACACTTATTTTTTGCCTACTGGTGGTGGTCAGAGGGTCTGGTGGCACCGGTGCATGGCATCMCTGCCTCTGTCAGTGTGCCCCAGGGCAGCTGTGGCTTTAGCTTACCACCATCAGTGTGTGAATGACTGAAGTGTAAAACACTTTGGGATCCAAATGGACTTGGCACTATAYAAGGTCAAGCCATTTTAATACATCTTTGTAGCTCTCATGGGCCACATAAAATGCAGTGGAGAGCCACGTTTAGTGCACAGACCTTGAGTTTCATTCACAGCTTAAACCGTTCACTGTTCACTTTACTTTTTCCACAGTTTTTACATCGATTAGTAGATCAASACACAGTTTTCTGCTTTCAAAAAGGGACAGAAAAAGAGCAAGCACTTTAAACTTTTATTAATGAATGAAAAAGACAAAAAGAGGCAAGATCTGATGAATAAACTGGGCAAGGCACTGTCTGTCAGTTTACAATCGTTCAGTCCTTTTCTGACTCCAAACATTACARGCAACTTTTAGGACCGTTTGCTCCGATCATGGTGCTGAAACACAACGCTTCAGGCAGAAAAACCACTTCCTGTTTGCTTTTTAAACACACGGTTCATACAAGGTGTGGAAAACAGGAGTACAGACTGTATGTGGATGAAAAAATCCCCATCCTGGTACAAGTTTTTCATTCAGTAACAGGCATGAAAAAAATAAAAACAAATCTGCAAAAATATCCATCTCTAAAATACATTTGTGTAAATAAATCTGTTAAAACATCAATTTCTACATGACTTGACACAACAAATCATTTTGGGGAAATGGCACCAAAGGAAGCTTGTATTTATTTTGTACAAATTTCTGCTTTAATTCGTTTAGTTTATGGCACAAATATCTGCGTTCATCGACACAACCTTCATCGTCCGTTTGTTCCTTCACATATCTGCCAATTCTTCAGGAAGTTCAAAATGCTCTAAAGCAGCTGTTTCTGACAAGAGTTTGGGGATTTGTTGTACAAAAATAAACTCAAGTGACACTTTTTTTTGGCATCATACATTTTTTATCACAACTGTAAAACCCCAATTATAAAAACACAAAGTAAAATCTGTTTAAAATACACAAAGTTGAAAATTTGTTCATTTCTGGCTGCATTTTGATTAATTTTCAAGTAAACTATGACCTTCCAGTGCACATTTAAAAAGATATTTTTTTATTTGTTTGATGGAACTATTAGTCTTGAATTAAAATTATGGATTTAGGTAGTTAAATTATCGGCAAACGTCCACCAATTATGATGTCTACTTCTAAATTCATTTAATAAAATTGAAATCACTGACTACATTTAGYTCCTGTTACTTTATTTACAGTAAATCCAATTGTCAATTCAAACAAATTTAGAAATAAAATAGTCAACTGACCAGGGTTTGTTTAACTAAATTTTATGCCAAAGGAAAGTTATTTGTCAATAGTTTTGAATTATTTTGATATTTTTCCGTCAATTGAGGGTTTTGATTTAAAAAACCCTAATTTGTAAATTAACCAAACCTCTTGTAAATCTTTAAAGTCACATTGAGATTATAAACCCTGTCTGAATTGTAACAGATGGCAGAAAATTCAAATAAAAGCAAAAAAATAAACATAATACTGGTGTAATAATCCTCCTCAAACACAGAACCATATTGGATGTAAAGGGGAGGGAGAAGAAGAAATTCAGTAGAAATGTGTGTGCTGCCCAGAGTTTACCTTTTCAATTTACATCTGAAGCTTTTATTTTGAAACCAGGATATAAAAACGGTGACAGAAAAAAAACTACATAGAAACTAAAAGTTCTTGCTCGCCGTGTCAAAAAACAGAGGCAGGAGCCCTTAGCTAATGTGCTACATAAACCCCTTTATCAGGAATGTACTACTAAAAATACAGTATGTCCCTTTAAAACCAGTGACTTGCCTAAAAACCTAATTTAGAAACAATAATATTAATAATAATTGGAATTTTCCGGTTCTGTACAGTGTGCCGTTGCTTTCGCAGCCACGATATGTTGCTGAGCTGATTGGTTTTGGGGAAACGGAGGAAGCAGCTCGGGGTGGAAGCAGGACAGCAGTCCATGGCAGCGTGGCCACCCCCYGCTCTGGGCCCCCCGTGCATCGGCGAACGCCCGCATCACATGCACTCGAACTCGTCGATGCGCTGTTTGGTGTTCCCGGAGCGGATCTGTCTCAGGGTCTTGTACTTGTCGCGGCCCGCCTTCATGTTCTCCGCGTGGATCATGTCGTTCACCGTCTTCTTGGTCTCGTCCCGAGCGTTGGCCAGCTCCGAGCTCAAAGCCTGCACGCACACACACAGACACACACACACACACTCCAGTGAATCAAAAGAAGACATTCACATATTTACGAAGGCGTAAGCTGGAACCAGTAGTATTTGGCGCCATTTCTCCAAACAGTTTTTTGCAGCTCCGTTTCCAAAACTCTGCCAGGCTCAGAGGTTTAAACTGAACAAAAGTGAACGAGAAAGTTTTAAATGTTGAAACCGAGGAAACTTTTTTTTTTTTTTTTAAAAGGTGTATGCATTCTGAATTTATTGCCAWAAGTTGGGACAGGGCCATGTTTACCGCTCTGTTGCATCACTAGTTTTCAACAAGCTGCAACAGTGTGAGGAGTCAGGAGCTGATGGAGTTGGAGACATGGTTGTTTTACCGTGAAGCAGTTTTCTTACAGGTTTGGTTTTGATTTGCATTTTGGAAAAAAAATCGTGGTCAGTTTGTCATTGTTGGACATGTTGCATGCTCCAAAGAAGGGAAAACTATTTGTGGGTCAGGGGTAAAGTATGAATTAAGTTTAGGTTAGGGTCAGGTATGCACCTGTGAGTTTAGGCTTAGGGGTAAGGGGTCAGGGTTAGATTGTAGAAATTAATGGTTAGTCAATGCAAGTCCTCACAAATATAAAAATACAAGTTAAATCCAACAGCATTTTTAGATTTATTTATTTTTTTCTGTGCTGAAATCTGTGGCTAAGCTAGGCCTAAGAAACTATGATAAATGATTGATTTGATTTATTTATTTAACAGGAAAAGATTACTAAAAATCAAGCCTGACTCAGCATAATTGCTGTTTTACAGCAGGTTCCTGTTC
>NW_013952439.1:1777532-1795336 GCF_001266775.1 Austrofundulus limnaeus
GAAGATAGATATTTGAAACAGAAGATGTCAGATTGGATCTAATTTTTGAATAAATGTATTATTTCTGTTTCAACTTAGTGGTTAAGACTTGTACATGAAGTGGTCCATATCATTGTTTCCAAAGCGTAATCAACTACAGCAAATCTTCTATAATAAAAAAAGGTTGCAAAGGTGGGTACAAACTGATTATTTCAGGATTTGCACCCAAAATGTGTGGCTACGCAGTGACCAAAGGTACAGTTTAAAAGGAAGTAGAAATGGACTCTGGGCCTTTGTGATCTGCTGAAAGGAGGGGAGCACTGGAATCTACTGGACTTGCAGCAGATCAAAACTGGAACATCCACATAAACAGAAACTAGAGAAGAGCCCCCTCCACAGGCCAGGACTATTCTTGCCTCAAACTTCAAGAAAGAGGGCAACGTGTGCGTTTTACTCGCATCGTTTTATTTTGTCTTTACTTGGATGGAAGGTGTCACAAACTGCCTACTGAAGTGTTTGTGACTTCATTTGACAACTTTAAAAGTTAGCTTTCAAACTTGTCCTGTCAAATTCAGGGTAAATTCTTCACCCAAATAAGTACATTTTTGTTATTTGCTTTTTTTAATGCACAACAGCAGTTTTCTGAAAACAAGCAAATGGCATAAAACACAAATACTTCTCCTAGTTATAAAACTATAAATGTAACCTTAAAAAACTGGGTTGTACTCAGATCACGTTGTGTTTCTAATCATTTATTCTTTTCCATTTCTGCTCAAACTTTCCTTATCAGACKCAAATCTAAATATGAGGTTATTACTTTCACTCATATTCAGCCTATTAGTTGATTTGATTGACGTTTCCTGCACTGCACTCAGACTGAATATCACTTCCTGTCACTCTACGCTTCTTCACTTTCACACTTTAGTTGATATAGGGCTGATTTTAAAAAGCGTCTTTATGTCTAGATTGTTCATTTTCCTTTAGATAATAAAAGTGCAGTCTTACCAGTAGATGTTTCTGCAGGCGCTCGTTCTTCTCGGCCTCGGTCATGCGCTCCTCCTCGCTGCGGTCCTTGTAGGTGGCGGCCGCCGTGAACTCGGCGCTGGCCTCAGCGCTGCTCTCGTCGTTCTCGTCGTGCTCGTTCTCCGTGTTGACGGGCTCCTGGACCGTCATCACTTTGTTCTTAAGCTCTTCTTTGGTTTTCTCCAGGTCCTCCTGCACCATGGTCGCCTGAGGAAACCAAGAAGGACAAAGAGTTAGTGTATGTGTGTTAAACAGACAGGACTGATCTTTTAACGTTAGCTTTTAGTAGTTTTTTTAGCCCAACAAATACTTATTTACCATCACATTATAAAATAAATCCTTCAAATTCTAATACAACAAACTAAACAATTAATTCATAATATTTACTATTTTTCTACCTGATATTTTTAAAGTTATGGTAGCAGCACAAGAATTTGAGTGTCCATAGAATAATGTGGATGCTCATTCCTCACCACTAGGTGGCAGCAGAGTTCAGGAAACTATTTTTATTTTTGCAACTACAAATAATTACCCAACATGCACAATAGACACAAAAATAATAGAATAAAGGATGTAAAAATAATAAATGTCTTTAATTGTCTTCTGCAACTATTTATAAAAAAATAGAAATGTATTTTCAGCAACACTAAAAATGCTGAAAGGGAGAAATTCTGTTTAAGTTTTTATTTTCATCAGAAGAGCTAAGAAAGGAAGTCCAGGAGGAAACAGTCGAGGTTAGACGTGCCCAGCAGTTGGTGCTGGTTGTGTTTCCCTCCTCTCTGTGAGATGTTTTACAGACTGTGCTGCTGATACCTCCCTTCTAATGAGCAGTCCTCAGTAAACAGAAAGAATAATAACAGAGCAGACCTTTTGTTGCCACTCTGTAGCCTCTTCCTCCTTCTTCTTCTTAGCATCCTCCAGCAGGGAAATCTTTGAAGTCAGGTCAGCCAACTCAGTGGCCTGAAATGGTTAAATATATACATTTAGTGGACTTGATATTAAAATAAATGTAGAAAACGTTACAAACTAAACTGTATCGTGTGTTTATGATTAGTAAGCATGGAAAGCTCACCAGGTGTTCCTGGTTCTTCATCTGGTTCTCTGACTGCTGCAGCAGAGCCATCTTCGCGTCCTCGGCGCTCTTCAGCTCAGACTCCAGACGCTCAGCCTCCTCATGAGCTCGCTTCCTCTCCAGCTCCAGCTCCAGCGCCCTGTGGGTCTGCTCCTCCAGCTCTGCAAAACGCACACGGTGCACCGTCACGCGCTCGGACTGACCGCAGCCCGACAACGAGCCTCGCTGCCATTCAGAGGAGTTCACCCACCTTGCTGGGCTTTTTTCGTCTGCTCCTCGATCTGCTTTAACCGCTCCATCAGATCCTCCTTCTCCTTCTCGATCTTCTCCTTCTCTTTTTCCGCGAGTTCTCGTTTCCTCTTCTCGTTCTCCAGCAGAGCTCTGATGGAAACAAGAAAAGACGACTTGGATTAATCACAACAAGCTCGTCTGCAGTATCTGACAGCGCCACGCTGCGTCACCCGATCCAAAAGTTCAAAACCTGCACGCAGTCACCTYTCCATCTTTTTGTGGTTCTTCTCCTCCCGAGCCTGAGCCTTCATCTGCTGCACCTCGATGGTGTCGGGCTTGCGGCGGCGCATGTACAGCTCGTGGTTGCCCATGCACAGAGCCAGGATGCGCTTGTTGATGCGCAGTCTCGGGGCGTAGAACACAAAGTCCTACAGGTTCAGCATTGGGAGATTTTCAAGTTTTATGACGAGAAAGGACAACTTAACGTTGGTCTAATCTCTTAAATGACATTAAAGACGTGCTCTCTCTCAGACTGTGTGTTCAGGATGAGTCTCAGTTACTACCACATCCAGTTTTAGCTCAATATCTGTAAAAAATGACTGAGTTGTAACTATTTTTGTGTTGGCTAATTAAATTAATTAATTAATTAATTAATTAATTAAATGTGGTGGCCATCTTGGAAGGACCTGACTCCAAAAGTTAATCAGTTGTAGATGTACATCCAATGACAACATCCTGAGAATTAAATTTTAATTCATCCAGTGGTTCATAAGATATTTTGCTAACAGATGAATGAACGCACACAAATACGTTTGGCAATAAGCATACAAAGAAAAAAATCTTAAATGGTGACTTTTACATACAGGTGCTTTCTTGTCGATCGGTTTGATGACAAACTTCTTGTCGTTGAAGGAAATGTTCCTTATTTCACTCCAGGGAAATCCGATTTTGGGAGTCATTCTGTGGGAAACAACATAAAGTCGTGATCACCTCTGAATGTAACACTGCAGCCATGATTCAAAACAAATGACACGTGTCGGATCACTCACTTGTCGTTCTGCTCGTAAATGTTGAGGCCGAGAGCGTCGACGCCGAGGAACAGCTCTGTTCCTTTCTTGTTCTTGATGTTGAAGTAGTTGACGCCGTACATCTCCAGGTCCTGCGCGATCTTCAGATACTCCATCATGGACTCCTCCCTGTGGGACGAACCAGAGGAGTCGCGTTTCAGAAAATCGCTGAGGAGGGAGCGGAGGACTGACGAGTCTGAGGGCTTAGTTTCTGCCTCTGTCTGACCACCAGCACCACAGAGAAGTCATCGAAACTCTGAACTCACATAAACAACAAAAAAAGCCACAGAGCTAAAAGGAAAACTCATTTATAAAGAAGAAGAGTATATTTAACTCGTGATAAGAATCACACTTCAGTGAGTGTTTTAACTAAAAAGGGTAAGAAATAACATTTAGTATATATATGAGATTTTTGTGCAACGGCAGAAAAATACTAATAAGTGAAGAATCACCCGACGCCTTTCATGAGGGTCAACTAAAATCATTTAACAGGCATGTRGCCGTTTTGGTCAAAGCTTGTAAATGACATTATGTTAGTGCTTCAGCTACTACCAGAGTTTTAATGTAACTAAGTACAAATACTTTGTTACTGTACTTAAGTAGAAATTTTGGTTATCTGTACTTTACTTGCGTAATTATTTTCAGCCTACTTTTTACTTCTACTCCTTATATTTTATACAGTTATCTGTACTTTTCACTCCTTACATTTTTTTAAAATGTAACAAGTTGAAAGTCATTTCTCTTATTTCATTTCATTGTGTTGTTGTTTAAAAAGATACTATCCTGAAAAATTGTGGCTCCTGGATAGAGTGGATTTAATTATGGCTGGATGAAAAGTATAAATACATATAATTCTGATACTGTATTTTGTTTGTACACAAGCCATCAAAGCTGCATCCCTTTGCCTTTATTGCATCCCAATAAATGTATTTTGGAAAATCTAACTGTTCATTTTTACTCAGTACTTTTACTTTTATTAAGTATATTTTATGTCAGAAATTTACTTTTGATACTTAAGTACAAAATAAATCAGATACTTTAAGACTTTTACTCAAGTAATATACTTAGAGGAGACTTTAACTTTTACCAAAGTAATTTTATGATATGATACTTGAACTTTTACTCAAGTATCACTTTCAGGTACTTTATACAACACTGGCTACTACCATACCAAATTTTATCTCAATATTTGTTCAAATGCCTTATGTAGAGCCAATTTAGTTTTTTGCTGTGACAACCACAATGTATCAGACTGTAGATGCTCAACTCCTGATTTGTTTTGCAGTTTTATTAAAATCCATCTAGTATTTCATGAGATATTTTGCTAACAGACACAAAGTTGACTCMAACTGTTACTSACAGATTTAAGCAATCATGTGGAATATGAAGTGGCTTAAAGTGCGTCTTGTGRATGAATCAGGTAAATATTTTAGCTCACTATTTGTAAAACTGAATTGTGGATTTTTGTTTGTTTTTTAATTATCTATGGTGGCCATCTTGAATTGTGTGAATTCTAAAAGGTAATCAGTTATAGATWTATAGCCAGTGATTACTTTCAGAAAGTTTAATTAAAATCCCTTCAGTAGTTCATAAGATATTTTGCTAACATACAATGTAAGTATGGCAGCTAAAGGCAATTTTTTTGGGAACAGCTATAGTGGCATCTGTTAGTGCTTGGAATATTATTTGGGTTTGACTCTCAGCTACTACCATACTAAATCTTAGCTCAGTTTCAGTAAAACTAACTTCATTAAAGTAAATTTTGTGTTTGCTAAGCTTGCTTAGCTGTGGCAGCCATGTGTCGCTTCCAAAGGTTAATCAGCTGTAGATGAATATTAGACGATTATTTTCTGAAAGTGTCAATAAAATATGTCAAGTGTTTCATCTGTTATTTTGCTAACAGACAGACCAAACAGGTGACAACAGGTGAACTCACCTCATCATGCCTTTGTGTTCTTCGTGCCACACTTGAATCCTCTCCTCCCACTGCTCCTTGTTGAGCTTGTGCTGATCCAGAACTCTGGAAACATGAGAGGACAGAGCACACTCAGGTTAACGTCGAAGGAAAAGTAAAAAGTAAAAAAAATAAATACATTTTWAAAAAAGCTGGCGTTACCTCTGAGGGAGCAGGTTTTCTCCGCTCAGATAGCCCGGCGTGTGCACCTCCTTGTTGTAGTCGCCGAACTTGGCCTGCACGGCGTAGGAGGCCAGCAGCACGGCGGTCTCCGGAGGGCAGTAGATGTCGTCGTTCAGGATCGCCTCCTTCACCTGCAGGAAGAACAGCCGCTGCGTGGCTTCCTGGATCARCTCCTCGGAAACGTCCTCGGGGAAGAACTTGGCACGGAATTTAAAGAGCAGAGGGCTTTCCTTCCTCACATCCTGGGCTGTCACCTAACAGAAAAATGTGGCACAAGTGAGGGGCGGAGCTCCAAATCTGAAACACATTCTTTTTATTGTCCTGATGCATCTCAGTAATCCAGGTAGAAAAATCTATCKTTTTGATTCTTTTTATTATTATTGTTAAACGGTTTTATCCTGACAAAGAGCTAACGATGGGCGGAGAACAAATATGATGAAGAGCCCACCTTCTTATTGAGCTTCAGCCATGTAGAGAAMCCCTTCGTGTCCTGGTACTGGAGCCCAAAATACCAGACCTCGCGCAGTCCGATGGTTTTTACAACCTGAAAAGACAAAGAAGTTGTTTAAAGAACTTTAAGTAAGAGTTACTGAAATACCTCAGGGTGACGTAATGGTTCTGTGGTGAGGAGGTTTTCTGTTGGAATCTTGGCCGGTGATTCCCTGATTCTGGCTTTAGATTTTTTTTCTGTGCCCGTTTGTATTTTCTCCAAACGATCCAGTTTCCTCCCACACCTAAAAGTTTATGATTTTCTACAGCTTGTTGGTGAATGTTCCTGTTTCTCTGTATGCTTTGTGTTTCTGCGTACTTTTAACTTTAAGTCTTTTAGCTAACACTTTTCTACTTTAGACTTTAGCTATTGCTACTTTTAATCTCTTTTAGCTTGTGTATCGCTTCGTTTAGCATTTTGCTGCTTTTAACTAGCATTTTGTTACTTTTGGCTTTCAGTTAGCTTTTTCTTGTCATTCAACTTTCACAGACATTTTACAGAAAATGCCAGTTCTCGGTCTGTACGTGGGCCCTGTGACAGACTGCTGGCCTGTTTGGGTGGACCCCGTCTGTCAAACACTCCCCCCCAGAATAAAGAGGGTATAAAGAAGAGACAGAGGGCAGCTTCTAGCTGTGGTTTAACCTTTCTCCTGAAAACATTTCAGACCTTCTGATCTGGTATGTCACATTTAGACCACAGAGATCCACGAACAGACACTGCTGGTTACTATTGCTCAGTTTTAGAGAAACATAAGCGAAGGGAAAAATATTGAAGGTATATCATCAGCACATTTTACTGCTCCAGCTTTTGTTTTTTACTGAAGTAGCTGTAAATAAAACTGGTGGCATAAATTCAACAAATGGTCGTTTATGTTTTGTGGTGTGAATTTTAAGAAGCTACAACCTTGATTCTTATAAAGTTGAGTTTAATTTGTACAAAACCCACCAATCATTGATCAATATTGAACTGCATGTGACACGCCCCCCCTTGCTACAGGAAAGGCCCGGCCCTTCCTCAAACAAACTTGTTCAGGAGGGACGTCTCTCCTACCTGGTCGAAGAGCTGCTTTCCTGTCGTGTTGGGCTGAATGGCGAACTCCAGCTCAGCATCCATTGTGGTGACTCTGACGCTAATCTGAGGAACAGAGAGAACRGGAAAAAAATCCAACATTAACACAGACAGGCAGATAGTGCTCCGGATACAATCTGTGCTTTTTAAGCTGGAAAGTATGTACACTGAACAAGTGCTTTGATTAGAAATGACAGATTTTTGCTTAAGTTGTCACTATTAACAGTCTATTTAAAGCTTTAGTCAACAATACATGTAGGGTGAAATAAAAATGATGAGTGCAAGACTGCATATTCAATCAGTGAACAACGCTCCTATTGTCACATTGTTTTCATGGGTTAAATTTTGACAAAAAGGGAATCAGAAATGCCCTAAAGACACTTCCCCATGGCTCCACACCGTGCTTTTTTAAAAACGGTGCCAATCTGCCTCGGCCCGAGTACAGAACTTTATCTACAGGAAGTAGCCACATCCTCTGGAGGCTGGGCCTTGCGAGGCGAGACGGCTAAACGGCGCTCTCTCATGAGAGCCGTCTACATCCTGTCATGAATCAAGAAAAACCTGCACGCTGCTCAACTTTGCTCTGTGGTGGATTTGTGAACGAAACTGAAAAAATTCGGGTTGATTTTTCTCTTCAGGCAGCCTCGCCAGTTCGTTACAGCTGCTCATTTAACCAAAGAGGCCTTTGTCACCAACCCTATTGTGCAAACCTATTTATCAGAAGTTGAAAGCCTTTTTATTTAACCTTTCATTCTCAGTCAAAGAGGTTACCCAGAGTTAAACGGGATCTTGTGGTCGGGAAGATGACTGGGCAGGAATCTCCCACTTTCGCTCCGTTAAGAGGTGATGCAAACAGCGGCACTCATGCCTGTCGGGAAATAACTGCAGGCAGAGGCCCACGCCTGCCTTCACTAACAATGCTTTGCATTATCTCCCAGTAGAGGGGCTGAGAGAGCCGCGTTCTTTCCCATCCTTGTCAGCAGAACCTCATTTAAAGCCCAGGATCTCCTCTCTGTCACTTCCTGTCGCCCCCAGCAGACAGGAGTCCGGCAGAGCTAAATGTATTTTTGAATTTAGGCGCAACCTTTGAACTGGGAGGAACTTTTTTTTAAATCTTTTTGTATGTGTGCACAGAAAGAATACAGCTCACCACCACCCCGCCTGTGATTAAGCGGTTTCATTTCCGGAGTCAGAATAGTTCATCTTGCATGAAAAGGGAACTGTGCTTCTCGATTTTCTGCCTGGTTTGGGTGTGTCTCTCACAGCCAGAACTCAAAAGCCCTTCAGGAGCTATTTTTAGTACACAGCAAAAAAACACCGCTCTCAGGCGTACATGACAAGTTTCCATGACTTTGTATCAACGTTTTATAAGAGCTCAACATAAACATGGTTCAACAGGTGCTCATTAGAACATTTCCATTTGTTCTTTTGTGACTATTTGATAAATATTGGTTTGCCTTCAAATATACAGTAACTAAAATATGGTCAAAACATAAAGGAGAAAATGATTTAGTATAGAAGATTAAAATGCAAATAAATATTTTCCCTAAAATGTAAAGTCTGATTCTAGAATTTGACATTTTAATTTTAATCTAATTTATTCAATTTTTGGTTAGTTGGTTGTTTTATCTTAGGTCTACCTTAAGGTCAGCTTAAAAAAGTACAGTAAATAGAAATTTCTGAATATTTTTTAAAACAATGAGCAAACATTTTGTCATTCCTGTAATATTTATGGAAATAACAGCAATACAAAAAACTTTTTTTCAGCAGATTATGGATAATAAAAGTAAACAATTAGGAATTACTGATACAAATACCTGTATCGGTCTGAAACTGTACTCAGAAAAATGTTCTGGTATTAGAAAAATGTTCTGGTATTATTATAATGTCAATACTAATAATAACAATTATTATTATTATTATTTGCACAAATGGAAAAAAATCATATATTTGTCACACTCTGGTTGGTATCAGATGGGGATACTTCAAATAAATTGAAATATATCCACTGATGTTACCAAACAGAAAAAAAAAACATGTAATTTCTGCCAATTTTATCAGACCATTAATAAAAATGTTCTAACTGTCTCAAAATTGTACATTACAGTATATGGTATAAATGTGATTATCATCTTCATAAATAAAACATGGCTGAAAATCCACAGGAAATCTATTAAAAATTCTGGTTTACAGAGAAATAGTTTGCCACAAAATACAGAAATACATAAACTCCACTAAAAAAATTATAAATAAATAAAATCCAAGTGAAAACTCAGCGAGTTCATGTCGAGGTGAACGGAGGAAAACGCACAGAAACAGAAAGTAAAACAACAGAGAAAAGCTTTTTATCCAATAGTTCTCTCTGATTAAACTGTATGTTTTACAAAGATAAATAGGTTGTAAAGAAAATATCTAAGAGATTGGCACTTGTTCTGTCATTACATGTGTGCGATTCAGAACCACGGTTCTTTTCACTCAAGCCAAGACGACAAAGATAAAACTCTCAGGATGACAGAGTGGCGTGTCCTCAACACTGTGTACCATACATGTGGTTGTACTAATCACTAAACATACTGTATAACCACTGATAAATATGCATCTGATTCATCTGTGAATGTCAGAAAAAAATCTATTTAATCTGCAGGATTCGTCAACAACAGATAATCTTGTTAACTTGACTGAGATGTTTGTCATTTTATCAAGTCCGGCAATAAATTGTTTTGTTCTGCTGAAATAACCTAACCGATATATCATATAACATAAGGGTAAATCACATAAAAAGACAAGTGAACAAGCATGTTTATATGCTCTAAAGCCAAAATAAGCACTTCTTTTCCCAAACTAGTGTTTTAGATTTACAACATATCAACAGAAAAGACCGACTGCAGCAAAAACCAGTTGAGTTTATTAGGTTGGAGGTGGACAGCACTTATTTCAGGCCTCAGTATCTGCTTTACGTTGAGTTGCCTGCAGTGTCTGTACAAACCTCATGACTGAGGTCAAAYTGAGTGACAGGAAGTGGGCGGGTGACGAGGGAACGAGGTTCTTGTCAAAAGCAGAGGACTTCACAAGCTCACACACAAAAAAAATTGACTCTTTTAAGAGCTGGGTCACTTAAAAACATGTTTAAATTCAAAAGAAGATTTCTGTCTCCATGCATGTATGGAAAAACGATTTTTACCTCAAAACTTTTAYGAGATATTTTGCTAACAGACAAAAATAGGGCAAAAATATTATTGCACACCTTGCCTTTCAGTGACAGGTGATGTGTAAGTTTTAGTTGTTCGTAGAAAAGAAATTAACTTGTGCAATTTTTAATTATACACCTGTCAGTTACAGCCTGTTTACAACAAATTAAGCTTCAACTAATTTTAAATAATCTTCCTCCAAAGACTTGCTGAAACAAGAAATAGCTAGGCAAAAACACAGAATTATATTATGTACCTAATATAACTGTGTGTAAACTGAACATAGTTAAGTTCCCAAAAAYCTGCTGTGTGGTTTTTATGGTTTCTGTTAATCCACGTTGAACCAAGATGACCCAGATTTTAGCAGGTCAAACTATAAAGGTTAGAAAACAAACTGAACTCTGCATATAATGTATGTAAATGTATATTAACTTCATCTCGCACTGTAATATCCTGATGGATTCAGTCCTTTAGAGTTTAAATTTTCTTGCCTTTGTCATTCAACAACACACTTTTATTATGGAAAGAAACAAAACGTACCAATAAGTCTCATATTCTCCAGTATTTAGACTCTACCACAGTAGAACAGTGTAATAATAAGATTGCTAGATTAAGAAAATGACACCTGCTCTGGACTACTTTTTAAATAAATCAACATAAGCTGGCAAAAATAATCAAACATAAACAGAAGTACTTACTTCTTGGACTGTGATGTTCTCAAAGTTTTAAAGCAGAAACTAAAAAAAGCGAGCAGTTCACAGAAAAAGCGCCACAAGTTTTGGGTTGTAAGTTTTTTTTCCCACCACCTTCAGCTCCACTCAGGCCCTAATCTGCTGTGCTATGTGCTCCACAGACCCATTTTAATCTCCTGCCCGCATACCTCCAGGTCTTTTCATGCACCGCGTCTCCATAGACACACTGCTGAAAAGGTCTGACCCTTCCTACGACAAACACCACTCCTGTCCTCCAACCTGCACGCTCAACTGGTGAGTTCTGATAACCAGCTGGATTTAAAACAAGCAGACTAGCTGCTGCATCAGCCCTGAGATTGATACGTAGCCTCAACGAGAAGGCGGTAAATGAGAAAACAAGCTGCAGCTGTGGATGAGTGAGATGTAAATCATACAAAACTTTTAGTTTGAAAATAAAATTGTTATCGAACACCATGTGTTTGTTAGCAAAATATCTCAAGTCACTTCAGGAATTTTAATGAAACATGCACAAAGTAAAGCATTGGATGTCCGTTTGCATCTGATTAAGGCCAATTCAAGATGGCTGCCAACATGGACTGACCTTAAAAAAATAAACAAAAAAAAATCTGAAATATTAGGGGCGCAACAACACATGTACCCRTACCGAACCGTTCAATACAGTGCTTTAGATTCAACACACACTTGTATCAAACAATACAGATTTTTAAAATCTATTTTATCAACTTGTCTTCTGAAGATGCTCTGTGTTGAAGGATCAGTGGATCTGTGTTCGACTACTCCACCTAGGCTGCATTGCCGAGCGCAGATTCACTGAGAAACTTGCTGTTTCAGCAATATTAAATTTAAAAACTGTACTTTTTAGGTTAAACAAATGATCATAATTACTTTAAATAAATTACAAGTTAAAAAGGGCATAGAAATTTAAATTATTTTGTATAGAAAAATATCGACCCGTGAGACTTAAGTATTGAACCGAACCAAATTGTGAGTTTTCTGTATCTTTGCACCCCTAATAAATAGCTACAAGTCAGTCAGTTTTACAAATATTAGAGTACAGTTTGATGCTGAAGAAGCTGACACTGATCCCCATCATTTATTCTGAGGGATAACAGATGGTGTAAGATCCTTTCTTAAAATGCTGCCACTACCTACTGGCTTCAACTGTGTCCATTTGTTAGCGAAATACCTCACGAATCATGAATCTCGTTAATAAAACACAACTCCAATTACAAAACACAAAGATGACTAAAACTCRGTCAATTTGACTGATATCTGTAAAGATCTGTATCCAATTCTTTTGGTCTGATAGCAAATAATCTCAAGCCTTTGGGCAGATTTTGAAGAAACCTTTAGGAAGTCATCATTGGATCTACATGCGA
This sequence comes from Austrofundulus limnaeus, assembly GCF_001266775.1. Lineage (NCBI taxonomy): Eukaryota > Metazoa > Chordata > Actinopteri > Cyprinodontiformes > Rivulidae > Austrofundulus > Austrofundulus limnaeus. The sequence continues at coordinate 1,789,880 of NW_013952439.1, forward strand.
TTAATTTTCGAAGTCAGTTTAAGACAACCGTGACAGCTAATCAAATTAGCAAAAACAAAAATGGGTATTACCCATTCCATTTTACAGATAYTGTGCTACAATGTGGCGTGGTAGTAGGTGAGGGTCATCCACGACACATAATGAGAATCACATCTCATGATTATCACATGTGATTAAAAATCATTTGACCAAAATGGGTACAAATGAGTCATTTCTCAACATTTAAAAATTCTTAGTTTAAAAATCTGTCTTCATAGGCTGCAGGTGATGCATGTTATTGTTTAAAGTGGAGAAAGTCTTCTTAAAATACATGTATTTTGATAAGAATTTATGTATAAGTGGGTGAATAGTAAAAGCAAGAAGTGAATAATTTAAATACAGCAATCGATGTGACTACATTTTGTTTTAGATAAAGGCTGACGAACACAAGAATACAGTAAGTTCTGTGCTGCTTAAGAGGAGCATGGCATCTGAGGAGCTCGCTGGGGGAAGCAGGGAGGAGAACAGCCAGACTGTGATGTGAAAGTCCTTATAAGGCTGCGGGTGAGGAAATTACCAGAAAGGAACTGATGTAAGCGCAGAAACCTTGAGTCACAACATGACTTCCTTGGGAAAATGAAGCATGGCCAAAAGCAGCCCAGTAAGGACCGAGTTTGTCATTAGTTATAGACAGTGGATTAAAATAATAATAATAGAAACTGAAGAAAACCTTTTTATAACTTTGTGTTTTTTAAGTCAGCTATAGTGGAGAAACTTCACTTTCACTGTAAAGTAAACTCTGGGCAGTTAGCTGAAAACTTCACTTCCCTTTTTTAATCACTTTGTCAGCTGAATGAACACGGTGCCACGAGTTTAAGAAAAAGGAAACAGACCACCGAGCATCAGGTTTCAAATCTACAGAAACATCTTTGTCAGGTGAATYCATTTCTTCTGCCCAGACGAATACCAGCATTTGAGCTGGCCAAAAATCACACAATGGTTATTATTACAAAACCACAATTCTATTTTTTCTATTTTAAACCATAGGAAAATCCTGCTGCTTCCTCTTTAACATCTATTCTGTCCACTGTTCCAGTTCCCTCTTTGCAGCAAAAGCACAGCTGCACCTCCTCTGCGCCTGTCAAACTGAGCTATCTGAAGTGTTTCTGTTTCTGCAGAAACCGATGCAAACCTGGCGCGCTAAAGTCAACACACAGCTGTAGGAACAAAAAAAAAAAAGGGAAAATGCCTGGCAACAGCAAATACTTGTAAAGAAACTTAGCTTAATAAATATTAGTGTAAGGAGTATTTCAAAAAGTTTAAACATTAAACGAGAGTAAATTCCTTTCATAGCTGACTGACAAAAATAGGTGTGTAACATCAGAGGTAACAATGCCTAACATTTTATTCTGGGTGACTGGCAGAAACAAATGTGGAGGAAGCACAGGCAGAAACAATACTACAGGAAGGGAGCAGGTACGGAACAAGGAGGCGATTCAACTAAAATTCTGTTTAAGTTCCACACGGTTTGCACGAAAACTGGAAATAAATGTAGCCTTTGTTATCTGAAACTAAAAAAAAAAAAACACTGACCTACAATTAAACTGGCTGATTAAATTAACACAAAACCATAACAGTTCAATTAAACTTAAYATTTTATTCCCTAAAAAATAGAAAGCAGAGCTAATCGTGCTTTTATTTGGCACAGCCTTCTTAAATGTTATATTGTTTGTGTGAACGCAATTTTATAAATCTTTACATCAGCAACATTTTCATTTTATGCTTCAAAACTAAATTTGAAAACTATAGGTAGTGGTGGGGGGTTAAATTTATTTTTAGATACATCACATTACAGTTTAAAAACTCTGTTGTCGATTTTTAAATGTCAAAAAAACATATTTTGTTACTGTAAGCCTGAGTAAGCAGAGCAGGTGCTGTGCGTTGCCATTTGTCCCAGTAGTTATTGTAGCTTCCTGTAACTGTTTCACATCTTGTCTTTACTGAACCCTAAAGAATATATGTAATAAATAGCTAAAGGTATAAAGTGTGTCTTTAGCAATGACTGAAATGATTGGACTGTGTACAAATTTCCAGTCATAAACACAATGCTAACTGTGGTAGCTTCTCTATGGCGTTTTCAATGTTAGGCTAGCATTTATGCTAACTGTTGGTGAGCAGTCTATGATTTAATGATTTGGCACATTAGTGTGTATTTATTTAGGCTTGGATCGGTTATTTCTGTAGTCCTTTAAGATTAAAGAGCAAAAAAAAAAAAAGCATCAACAATCCTTTTATAATCGCAGCACAGCTCCTTTGAATTGTAATCTAGTCAAATTTTAAAGCTTCCACTACAAATAAATGTTTTATTGTTTTTGCTAGAATGACAAAATAGAGCTTCACAAAACAGATGCGTTTCTAAAATTCCAGCAGTCCCCTTTGGTTAACTAGCTATGTGTCAATCTGGTCAAAACTAAACTTTATTTATATAAAATAAGATTATCCCAGGGGCTATCTACAACAGGTAAGATATTTACTGCTCACAGCCCATTTCTAAAGATKTGAACTTTTCTTTCAGGTCTGTGTTTGTGGTTATTTGGGAATAAAACCTGCAGAAAAAGGAGCATTTTCCTTTTCTCCCTTGCATTCAATATGTAATTTACAAATGCACGATTTAGGGGAAAGTCTTTATCAATGGAAATTTAAAAAGCTGGGTTTAAAACCACTTTTACCCCTGCCATCCAGTGATGATGACATAAGCAGAAATCATGGGCTTTTCCCTCTTTTTCCTTGACTTCTGTTTGCACAACAGACTTGTCTTTGTGTTGCCCCCCCTGTTTTTGCTTTTCTCTTTGTGCAGAACATGACCAGCTGAGTTTCAGTAAAGTTTGGGGKTTTTTTGCCTTTCATCCACAGCTCTAAGCACTACACTATGGGTAAACTAAGCTCTGAGTTTCCCATAGGTTTAAGCAGCACAGCTGGCCTGAGTTGACAGTTCAAATCCCTTCTTGTTAGAGAGCTGGATGTTTAAAAAAAAAAAGGGAGGCCTTGTTGTAAAAAGGAGGGCTAGCTTAGTGGCTACTGCAAGGCCACACTTCCGCTGAACCCCTCCTCCCTTAAAACAGTGTGTGATTTCAGGGCTTTACGCTGCGGGTTTAAATCTATAACGAAACATTTAAGTGCACTAAWCTAAATGCTGGATAAAGGATTTGATAAGAGGCGCTAATTTTAGTCAACCCAAACAGCGGGAGCGCGTACGCGCGCGCACACRCGCACTTAGCGGAAAGTACCAGTCGGGTGAGTTGAAAGGATTTAATTCAGACATTGTTAGCTTTACTTTACTATTTAGCCGCAGTGCTGAGTCAAAGAGTATTASGAGTCATTTACACAGAAGCTGAAACAAAGGCTGAGCTAAAACCACATCTATATTYAGTCTTACCGTTTTCGGCATCTTTCCCCTTTTTTCAGGTCCGGCTCGGGTTTATATTTATATATAAAAAGTTAGAAACGACTAGTTCGGCAGAAAACTTTATCCCATCAGAACAAACGCCCTCCCGGTTCCAGGACTGTGTAGACGCTAATTAAAAATAATAATAATAAATGTCGCTTTGAAGAGCTATTCTCAGGCCTGCGCTCCTGGGAGAGTCGCTCTTTGTTTCGCCTTGAAGTAAAAACGGARTGGTTTCCTGCTAACGGTACCCCTGCTGCTGCCGCCGCTAAAAAAGAGAAATAACCACACCCAGAGAGCGATGACAGGACAGCAGCCGGGCTGAGAGAGAGGGGGAGGTGGGAGGGAGGCTTCAGGCCGGCAGCTGACTCCGCCCGCCGCTGGAGCATCATCAGGTCAGGTCTCATTTATCACCAAAACATAAATAAATAAAAAAGTTCCCACAGTTTGAGCAGACACAACCATTCAGACTTTTACTTGTGAGAAGAACAGATGTGTTCAGGGACGTATAAAGATCTTGAAACTTTGGGGGCTTAGCCCAGAACAAACAGGCTTTCAAGCTTAAACCAGTGGGAGGATTTCAGGAGGTGTGAAGGTATTTTGTTATCAAACTAGGGTGATGGTACAGAAAAATGTGGTATGAGTCATGTGAGGTGAAGTGCCAGATTTCCAAAGGCTGCTTTGGAAATTGAAACATAAATATTCTGGGCTGTTCAGGAGGCCCCATAACTTTACTGAYGAGCATTCTGATCATCTCAGCTCGTTTAGAAGACAAACGGAGGAGGCAGAGGGAGCGGAGACATCCCCATCTGTAAACAAAACAAAAACACAGAGTAAGGTTACTCGCAGGCTCCTGTAAAGATGGGCCGGTGTAGCACAGACCGACAGCCTCAGGGACCAATCAGCTGCGGGTTTCTTCAGTCAAACAAATAGCTGGACTCCTTTCAGATTTATACTTTAGGTAACTTTATTATTTATTTTTCCAGACTCACGAGCTCCTCGCTGCAGATGAGGAAATGACTACAAACTTTACCAGCACAAAGACTCTCCTAGCCAAAAGCATGCAGCAGCATGGATACGACCATAGTAAGAGTCAGATTATTTTAAAACTTAAAACCCMCAAAAGACATAGTTTTTTTCTCTGCCTCTACTCCTGTAAATACTCACAAGCAGCCATTTCTCAGTTAATTATTAATTACTCAAAATGCCACATAACCTCATAATACCGCGGTATAAAAATAATCAACACCGCCCAAAACTATAGTTCTTCCCCCCCCCCTTTCTTTATCAGTAATTCAGACACTCTTATCTTTGTTTTAGGGCAAMATGAGATACATAATAGCATCAAGAAGATGATCTGTGTCCCAGTTCAAATCAAGTGGTTCCCAAACTATTTTTGCTCTTAGTTTTTTTTACTGTGACCATATTCAACATATACACCTTTGCATTTACTGTTTGTCAAAACCTGCCCATTGCTCTAGTAGTCCAAGCATTCAATTTTTTTTTATTATTCTGTCATACGCCCCCCACTTTGGGAATCACTTGATTAAGGTGTGTATCCTGAACGATTATAAATAAAATAATGAAGCAGTAATAATGTAAAAGAAAAGACAATTTATGATCAAAAAGCTACAAAGAAGTCATCTATTGTTTGATAGTATCAATATACATAAACCAGCTTATCTGGTCAGTGATGAAGCAGAATAACCTTTTATTTACATTATTTTAATATTTGACTTGATCTTCTGAACCTTGTATTAAAAGGGTTTATACATTACAAAAAGCAATACATGTCCCAGAGAGTAATGTATTGTAGTATTTTAGTATTGTATGTAGTATTGTAATCCAGAGGAATACAACTCAAATCTTGCACCTAAAGTAAAAACAGTATCTGGATCAGTTGRCTCAAAGTGTGTCATATGTTTAACCACTGTTTAGTTCCTATAACAAGGCTTCAGGCATCTTGACTTTTTAAGGGTGCAGCTGAAACTGCAGCCATTTCTAATCCTTGCAGGTGTGTTTGCACAAAAAAA
>NW_013952439.1:1800681-1805255 GCF_001266775.1 Austrofundulus limnaeus
AAGAGAAACACAGTTTGTCATTAAGACTTACATTTTGTTTGAGTCCTTAGACCCAAATAGTCTATTTTAGCATATTTTGGTCTAGAAAATCAATGCTTTCCAGTCAGTGTGGATTACAATACTTCAGATCATCACAACAACAAACACACAAAAAAAACTTAATATACAGCCCCCTCTTGTTTTTACATGGATAGTCACATTAGTCTTCTCAAACAGGAGACCTAGACTCACTTCTGAGAGGTCACCACTGCTTTACTCCATATTAGAAAACAATAAAGTCTGTGATTTCAAATGTTTGTGTGACTAAACCTGAGTATTACACTGTGTACTGTATATGTACAGTCATGTTTAAATATGTGTACCTGTCTGGTCTCTGCATTTTGTACACCAGCAATTGTATATAGTGGCATAAACTGCAAAATACTTCTTTTTTCAAACCAGTTTTTGWGACAGGTATGAAATGTGCACGCATCGAAAAATTCACTTTGGTTTTAGACCTTAGCCAACAACAGCGCATTCTAACTTAATAGTGTACCGACAATATAAGCCTTAACGCCTTGAAGCAAACACTGGTTTTTAATGCAAACTTGCCTCAGTTATTAAAAGTTACAGAGTGAGTGATAATGTAGTRAAACAGATCACAATTCAACACACCTGTGCTTTGGGAATATTAARGGTTGGTCATTAAATCAACTGACAGACATTTCAGTAAAAGACAGTGTTCCTGAAATTCCTCGTGTCTTAAAGGAGTAGAATATCACTTCGGTGATGACCAGACTGTCAAATAGTTATCAGTTAGTATGTTGTTAGTCAAGACATTAGTCATACAGCAGAGTGTAGAGAAAAGGTAAAAGTTTTGCTCCTGGATAGGCTAAAGGCTAACCAAACAAATATTTATGTGCGATTTAGCATTAGTGAGGCTATTTAGTTAGTAAATGATCAGTAAGTGAAGCTGACTTTTCATTAGCTTTACCCAACACTGGCAAATGTTTATACTAACAYTGACTACAAACTTGCCTCATGACACAAATGCATGTTGTTGAGCTTAGACGGACTGATGATGCTGAGAGGCGCAAAGTAACACAGGCATCGTTTGGTTGAGAAAGCAACAGTATAATCATTTAATGTTAGCTAATGTAGCGTTCCTTCACACCGGTATGACAATTTAGCGAAAAAGTYGTTTTATAGGTCTGATAAATAAGAAAAATAACAGGCTCCAGTTTGGAAAGCAGTTAGCCTAGCATGGATCAACATTTTGCCTCAGTCTTCAAACTCCTGGCTCTATGACTGATGTCATGATCAATAAGGTACCAACTACTGGTAATTATTAGAATATCATTCAAAAAATGACCAGACTATACCTTTAAAATAGCGACAAACATCAAACACAAATCTTGCTAAAATCTTGTCATAAACTTGATCATCAGTGTCTCTGTGGCACCAGTTGTGATGTCTACATTAGGTTGCTAGTATGCCGACAACGACAAATAATAGACACCAGTTCCTGGATCAGATTAGGCTTTTAGACCAGTTTTGTGTTTGTTGTTTAGTCGCTGGCAGTCTACAGTGTGTGAATTAAAGAAATCCTTTATCCTTGTAAATATACAGTTCATTGCATGACCACCCACGTGCTGAATCATTTATAAAATACATTTGACAAAGCCACCCAAGAACAACTTTGGCATGTTTTATTAGGCAAAATATATTCAAAAATATTGAAATCCCCATTAAAATAGCATAAAGCAGACATATCAGTTTAGAAGAAATAGATGCACTTAACCAAGGTGCACGGGTTACGACACAAATTATCTGAATATATGAACAACTCAAGTGTTGCATTTCTATATATACTGTATACGCACACACACATACACACGTGTGACTATATACAGAGAGGACATGATGCTTACTGCTGTACACAGGGTATCTGTGCACTTTTATATAGCACGCAAATGTCCCTGCAAATTAACAACTGTACCCAGTAAGAGTTAGTACATACCAATGGGCTACTCCCAGTGACACACAGTGTCACAAACATTATGGCATCGACTCCCCCCCTTTATTTAAAAATAAAACTATATTCATAATATACATTTCATATTTTGTTACATTCAAGGTATAGATACAATTTGTATCAACAAGCAAAAGTCAATTCTAGACATTTGTGGCCTAGTTGTTTGCGGCATACAGAAAAGGAATAAACGGCAGCACAATTCTGTTCTTTAGTTCAACTTTCCAATTATATTAGACAATAAAATACTTGATTAAAGCACTTTTGCAGTGATAATGACTTATTTTGTTGTGGAAGTAGTCCATTGAACCGAAAAAAATACAGTGCCTTTTTGGATTTTGCAAACAATTTAGGATAAAAGCAAAAACTCCAAGTTAAACAGTCAAGTTCTTTTGTTTCTATTTTTTATTTTATTTACACTAATGGTAAAGAATGCGTTTTGTTTTTGGACTTCAGTAAAGTCATTATTGTAACACCAGCTTCGAAGTTGTTTAAACTTGTTTAAATTTATTTCTTATATAAATATTTAGTATTTTGTTTAACGAGCTTGAGTTTAATTCTAACAGGATTGAATAGCTAATGGCTAGTCTAAGTGGAACCAAAAGCAAAATTAACTGATGCTATTTAAGAACTTCTCAATCTCAAAATTTCAACATGATTTCTGTTTAATATTTTATAAAGCATTTAAGTCATCATTTTCCAAATAACCACTAAGCACATTTTAAATGACCAGATAGTGAAGAATTGACATTAATATAAAAGGTTTGTAAAATGGATGATAATTGTCAGGGGGGGAAAAAGACTGGAAAAACAACAACAGGAAATAAATTGGTGTGTTGCTATCGTAAAGAAAACTGTCTGCCCCTTTAATTTTCAAAATTAGCACATTTTAAGATGACTTTGAATATTTAAAAGAATCACTGCCCATCTCTGGCAGCAGTCCACTTTGGTCTTGGTCCCACTCAGACCAGCTACTAGCTTGTCAATCAGGTCAGATCTAACTATACTTTTACAAATTAATTAAAATAGTTCAAACTATCAGCAACAGGTAAGATACTGTTTATATCCAATCCACAGAACTCTACTTGAAAAGATCTTTATCACTGTAACAGATACCGGTACTGTATTGTAGGCAATGGACTACTGTGATCAGATTAAAATAAGCTCTTAATCTCAGTTAAATGTAAATTATAACCAATTAAATTTTATTTGGTTTCCCAATCAGCTGTTATTTATGTAAGACTTTTGTCCACAAAGAACATGATTTTAACTTAACTATCTCAAGGAAAAAGGGGGATGGCGCGCAAACTTTGAGCCAAATGCCAGAAACAACCTTGACAGCAGCCTTGCAATCTGATTGTTTCACATGAAGAAACATTTAGGCAGTTTGTTTCACCTTCTCATGAACAGACAGACAGCCTGAAGTGGCCTCGTCTTTTTTCATGAAAAAACAAAGTCAGCAAAGCCCAAAACTCGTTTGAGCGGAACACATTCAGCTTTTTTTTGTTCTCTTTATGTCTGTTCATATACCACATGTTGACCTAAATATTATAAAGAAATAGATTTGTAAGCACCACCAATAAGACAAAGTCAGGCTCCCATAGTTCGCCCGATAAAGAGTAATACCACTCACTTTAAAAATTTATACAATTTCTTTTTTTTTAATTTCATGAACACAAATACACACAAATTTGCAGCATCGTTAAAGCATCGTCTGATGTTGCTTCATTTACTACACTTATATCTTTTATTTAAATAATAAAATGCCACRACAAACTATTCATAATGGCATTTTTGCTAACTTTATTTTTCTTTAAAATCAATTTGATGAGTTTTTTCATATACCAAATCATGCACTTTAACATTTCTGACTAGTGAATAAAAGTGGCATTTCCMTTTAAAAGCATTCAAAGCATAGACCTGCAACAGGGGTTAGCTTCCASGGTGCAACCTTATTGTTTTAAGTGTATTTTTCACGTCTTTGGGTGGGAGCAAAAAAAAAAAGGTAAATGCTCACTTAAGAGAAGTTTGACCTTCTTGGAATATCAGTGTTCATAAAACAAAAAAGATGTGCCCTCATGGGGAAAATTTTAAAGATCCAATATGGTTTGGCAAAAAAAAATGTTCAAGTTTTTTTTTTTGATCTTCGGCAACTTGGATCCCTCAGACGATCCATCAAAGTTGCATCATGTAGAAGCTCCCCCWTCGTAGCTCACTGTTCAATATCTCAAGGTGCAAAGAGTGAAAACACACAAAAAGTACAAAGTGTTCTGATGTCAACTGTACAGAGCTAACTGTAGGTACTACATGKTACATGTAGGAGTTTCACAAAATATATCACTACTAGATCARAGTACACTGTAGCCAGTAACGAGTACCTGGCATGAATAAAGTTAAAATTRGAAAATTGAAAGCATCCTGAGAGCAATGWGCAGCAAGGCACAGCCAAACCTTCCCATGGTACTTCAACACTGGCTGTATATGTGTGCGTACTGTATTATTGTACGCTTGTATTTCGGCAGTCTGAACACTCACAACAGTCCAAAAGGGAAAGGTTACCTCT
>NW_013952439.1:1805265-1809465 GCF_001266775.1 Austrofundulus limnaeus
CTAAAGTCCTGAGACATTCCAGCACCTTCAGGACCTTGGAGAGATCCTTCAGTCCTTCACCCTGTCTAACGTCCTCATACATTCCAGCACTTTCAGGACCTTGGACAATTCCTTCAAAAGTTCCTTCAGTCGTTCACACTGCCTAAAGTCCTGAGACATTCCAGCACCTTCAGGACCTTGGAGAGTTCCTTCAGTCCTTCACACTGTTCAAAGTCCTGAAACATTCCAGCACCTTCAGGACCTTGGAGAGTTCCTACAGTCCTTCACACTGTCTAAAGTCCTGAAACATTCCAGCACTTTCAGGACCTTGGACAGGTCCTTCAACAGTTCCTTCCGTCCACACTCTTCAAAGTCCTGAAACATTCCAGCACCTTCAGGACCTTGGAGAGTTCCTTCAATCCTTCACACTGTCTAAAGTCCTGAAACTTGCCAGTACTTTCAGTACCTTGAACAATTTCTTCAACATTTTCTTAAGTCCTTCACACTGTCTAAAGTCCTGAAACATTCCAGCACCTTCAGGACCTTGGACAGGTCCTTCAACAGCTCCTTCCACCCATACTGTTCAAAGTCCTGAAACATTCCAGCACCTTCAGGACCTTGGAGAGTTCCTTCAGTCCTTCACACTATCTAAAGTCCTGAAACATTCCAGCACTTTCAGTACCTTGGACAGTTTCTTCAACATTTTCTTAAGACCTTCACACTATCTAAAGTACTGAAACATTCCAGCACTTTCAGTACCTTGGACATGTCCTTCAACAGTTCTTTAGTCCTTCACACTGTCAAAAGTCCTGTAACATTCCAGCACTTTCAGGACGTTGGACAGTTCCTTCAACAGTTCCTTCATTCCTTCACACTGTCTAAAGTCCTGAAACATTCCAGCACCTTCAGGACCTTGGACAGGTCCTTCAACAGTCTCTTCAATCCTTCACATTGTCTAAAGTCCTGAAGTATTCCACCACCTTGGACAGATCCTTCAACAGTTCCTTCAGTCCTTCACACTGTCTAAAGTCCTGAAACATTCCAGCACCTTCAGGACCTTGGAGAGTTCCTTCAATCCTTCACACTGTCTAAAGTGCTGAAACATTCCAGCACCTTCAGGACCTTGGAAAGTTCCTTCAGTCCTTGAAACTGTCTAAAGTCCTGAAACATTCCAGCACCTTCAGGACCTTGGAGAGTTCCTTCAGTCCTTCACACTGTCTAAAGTCCTGAAACATTCCAGCACCTTCAGGACCTTGGAGAGTTCCTTCAATCTTTCACACTGTCTAAAGTCCTGAAACATTCCAGCACCTTCAGGACCTTGGAAAGGTCCCTCAACAGTTCCTTCAGTCATTCACACTTTCTAAAGTCCTGAAACATTCCAGCAGCTTCAGGACCTTGGACAGTTCCTTCAATCCTTCACACCATCTAAAGTTCTGAAACATTCCAGCACTTTCAGTACCTTGGAAAGTTCCTTCACTCCATCACACTATCTAAAGTCCTGAAACATTCCAGCACTTTCAGGAACTAGGACAGGTCCTTTAACAGTTCCTTCAGTCCTTCTCACTACCTAAATCTTAAAAAATTTCAGTACCTTCAGGACCTTGGAAAGTTCCTTCACTCCATCACACTATCTAAAGTCCTGAAACATTCCAGCACCTTCAGGACCTTGGAAATGTCCTTCAAAAGTTCCTTCAGTCCTTCACACTGTCTAAATTCCTGAAACATTCCAGCACCTTCAGGACCTTGGAGAGTTCCTTCAATCCTTCACAATGTCTAAAGTTCTGAAACATTCCAGCACCTTCAGGACCTTGGACANTATATATATATAATAGTTTTGAAACTTATCATTTCACAGACTATCAACATCAGCATGCAACCAGGTGCAACCGTTCCAGCCAGAGTCTGACTTCAGCAAATGGAAACTTGTGCAAACAATTAAACTGTGATTTCAAATAGTGTCTGGTTAAGTTTCAACAATCTGTTCCTTCTAAGGTTACTTTAAACCCAGATAATGTATTTATTTATTTTGACCAGATTTACATGCACATAAGGAGAGCAGGTACATTTTAGAGCATTGGTTAAGGCATGGGTATCCAATCCTGGTCCTGGAGGACCAAAGTCCTGCATGTTTTACTTGTTCCTCTGTGTCAGCCTTTTCATCACCTGTTAATTCAAATCAGGTGTGTTGGAGCATTGAAACCTGTAAAACATGCAKGGTTGTGGTCCTCCAGAACCAGAAAAGGACACCTCTGGGTTAAGGCATGAAATTGATGATGTCATTATTTAAGTTAAAATAAAGTTAACTCTTTTTAACAGAATCATGAGCCATAATTTAACTTAAAAATTAATTCTAATTAAATTCAATACCTGTTTATTAAAGTTAACTAAACTAACTTTGCTTGTAAAAGAGAAACCTAAAATTCTCTGGAGGTTATGTGTGAAAACAGTTTAGGTCTTGAATGCAACAACACTGTCTTCCAGTAGTGTTGTCAGATAATTAATATACTGGCAGGAATCAGGGTTTAAAAAAAGAAATCAGAGCACTTAAGTGCATGTAAAAATAGTTTTAAACGAAATGAAACTGCTTTTGAAATCAACTCCTTTAAYAACGTCTGGTTCTGTAGAACTACTGGTCTAAACAAAGATACTAGGAATACTTCTACACCAAAAACAATCAGCACAGCATATTTGACAAAATATATAAATAAGCAAAAGTCTTGGATGCAGCATTTAATAAGATCAGTAAATTAACTACATATACGGGAATTTTTTTCTAATACTGATGTTAGTTTAAACCATAACCCAATTAATCCCAAGAAACAAGGTTTAAATACACATACTACTGACACTATTAAATTCTTTATTTTTTGGCATTATTTAGCAGCTTATAAATAACTTTAAAATAATGGCTTTTGTGAGATAATATGTACATGAATATGTGCACACAACACATGTACAAGTCAAACCTTCTTTTGGCTTGCCTAGTGCACAGTCAAATTCTACCAAAATAGTAGCTTTCTTAAGTGAGGCTGAGAAAATATATCTCTTTAAATACTGTGATAGTGCTTTACATTTGAATGTAAGAGGCTTTGATGACGCAAACTTMCACCGAAACCAATCAGACGATGACTGAAACATGAGGTCACTCAGATATAAGGCCATAATGTCATAGTTCATGCTGTGAGGTATAACATCTACCTCCCTCCCTCCATCTTAACTTTAAAAATAAATGCACAAAAGAGAGGAAAATATACAGTATATATGTGTATTTATCAACGCAACAAATATTTACAGCAGAGGCRAATCTAAAGCAAGGTTATTTATATGTCGGCTGTACGAAACACTTTAGATGGTTTTCAGGACACATTCACAAGACCTGATTAGGAGCTTCAGAATAGTTATGTGATCTATAAATAATGTGCGTCATTTTGAAAAAAAAAAATATGGGAGATGTTTGTTCTTTTAACTCTGTTGCCATTTGACTTTTTGTTGGTCACTTGTCTGACACCAAGCAATAAACTCAGATTAAGGCCTGCTTCTCACTGGATGGTGACCTCCTTATGATGCAAAATACCGTAAAACAAATCCAGAAGGATGATCTTTGTGAGATTTTCAGGCATGTTTAAAGGACATAGTTAGAGCCCTATGTAAGTCCTGAAACATTCCAGTACTTTCAGTAACTTGGACAGTTCCTTCAGTCCTTCACACTCTAAAGCCCTGAAACATTCCAGCACTTTCAGTACCTYGGACAGTTCCTTCACTCCTTCACACTATCTAAAGTCCTGAAACATTCCAGCGCCTTCAGGACCTTGGACAGGTCCTTCAACAGTYCCTTCAGTCATTCATACTGTCTAAAGTACTGAAACATCCAAGCACCTTCAGGACCTTGGACAGTTCCTTCAATCCTTCACACTGTCTAAAGTCCTGAAACATTCCAGCACCTTCAGGACCTTGGACAGATCCTGCAACAGTTCTTTCAGTCCTTCACACTGTCTAAAGTGCTAAAACATTCCAGCACCTTCAGGACTTTGGAGAGTTCCTTCAATCCTTCACACTGTCTAAAGTCCTGAAACATTCCAGCACTTTCAGTACCTTGGACAATTCATTCACTCCTTCACACTATCTAAAGTCCTGAAACACTCCAGCACATCCAGTACCTTGGACAGTTCGTTCAACATTTCCTCCAGTCCTTCACACTGTCTAAAGTCCTGAAACATTCCA
>NW_013952439.1:1809475-1851803 GCF_001266775.1 Austrofundulus limnaeus
TAACGTCTGGTTCTGTAGAACTACTGGTCTAAACAAAGATACTAGGAATACTTCTACACCAAAAACAATCAGCACAGCATATTTGACAAAATATATAAATAAGCAAAAGTCTTGGATGCAGCATTTAATAAGATCAGTAAATTAACTACATATACGGGAATTTTTTTCTAATACTGATGTTAGTTTAAACCATAACCCAATTAATCCCAAGAAACAAGGTTTAAATACACATACTACTGACACTATTAAATTCTTTATTTTTTGGCATTATTTAGCAGCTTATAAATAACTTTAAAATAATGGCTTTTGTGAGATAATATGTACATGAATACTGTATGTGCACACAACACATGTACAAGTCAAACCTTCTTTTGGCTTGCCTAGTGCACAGTCAAAATTTACCAAAAATAGTAACTTTCTTAAGTGAGGCTGAGAAAATATATCTCTTTAAATACTGTGATAGTGCTTTACATTTGAATCTAAGAGGCTTTAATGACGCAAACTTCCAATGAAACCAATCAGACGATGACTGAAACGTGAGGTCACTCAGATATAGGGCCATAATGTCATAGTTCTTGCTGTGAGGTATAAAAGCTAACTCCCTCCCTCCCTCTTAACTTTGAAAATAAATGCAAAAAAAGGGAGGAAAAATATATATGTGTATATATCAACGCAACTAATATTTACAGCAGAGGCAAATCTAAAGCAAGTTTATTTATATGTCGGCTGTACGAAACACTTTAGATGGTTTTCAGGACACATTCACAAGACCTGACTAGGAGCTTCAGAAAAGTTATGTGATATATAAATAATGTGTGTCATTTACAAAAAAAATGAAATATGGGAGATGTTTGTTCTTTTAACTCTGTTGCCATTTGACTTTTTTTTTGGTCAATTGTCTGACGCAGCAATAAACTCAGGTTAAGGCCTGCWTCTCACTGTATGGTGACCTCCTTATGATGCAAAATACCATAAAAAAAATCCAGAATGATGATCTTTGTGAGATTTTCAGGCATGTTTAAAAGGACACAGTTCGAGCCCTATGTAAGTCCTGAAAGATTCCAGCATTTTCAGTACCTTGGACAGTTCCTTCACTCCTTCACACTTTCAAAAGTCCTGAAACATTCCAGCACTTTCAGTACCTTGGACAGGTCCTTCTACAGTTCCTTCAGTCCTTCACACTGTCTAAAGTCCTGAAAAATTCCAGCACCTTCAGGACCTTGGACAGGTCCCTCAACAGTTCCTTCAGTCCTTCACACTGTCTAAAGTCCTGAAACATTCCAGCACCTTCAGGACCTTGGACAGGTCCATCAACAGTTCCTTCAGTCTATCACACAGACTAAAGTCCTGAAATATTCCAGCACCTTCATCACCTTGGAGAGTTCCTTCAATCCTTCACACTGTCTAAAGCACAGAAACATTTCAGCATTTTCAGTACCTTGGACAGTTCCTTCAACAGTTCATTCAGTCCTTCACACTGTCTAAATTCCTGAAACTTTCCATCACTTTCAGGACCTTGGACAGGTCCTTCAATAGTTCCTTCAGTCCTTCACACTGTCTAAAGTCCCGAAACATTCCAGCACCTTGGACAGGTACTTTAACAGTTCCTTCAGTCCTTCACACTGTCTAAAGACATGAAATATTCCTGCATCTTCAGGACCTAGGAGAGTTCCTTCAATACTTCACACTGCCTAAATTCCTGAAATATTCCAGCACTTTTAGTACTTCGGACATTTCCTTCACTCCATCATACTATCTAAAGTCCTGAAACATTCCAGCACTTTCAGTACCTAGGACAGGTCCTTCAACAGTTCCTTCAGTCCTTCAAACTGTCTAAAGTCCTGAAACATTCCAGCACCTTCAGGACTTTGGACAGGTCCTTCAACAATTCCTTCAGTCGTTCACACTGTCTAAAGTCCTGAAACATTCCAGCAGTTTCAGTACCTTGGACAGGTCCTTCAACAGTTCCTTCAGTCCTTCACACTGTCTAAAGTCCTGAAATATTCCAGCACCTTCAGGACCTTGGACAGGTCCTTCAACAATTCCTTCAGTCATACCCACTGTCTAAAATCCTGAAACATTCCAGAACCTTCAGGACCTTGGACAGTTCCTTCACTCCTTCACACTATCTAAAGTGTGTCCTTAAACATTTCAGCTCTTTCAGTACCTTGGACAGGTCCTTCAACACTTCCTTCAGTCATTCACACTGTCTAAAGTCCTGAAACATTCCAGCACCTTCAGGAACTTGGACAGGTCTTTCAACAGTTCCTTCAGTCCTTCACACTGTCTAAAGTCCTGAAACATTCCAGCACCTTCAGGACCTTGGAGAGTTCCTTCAATCATTCACACTGTCTAAAGTCCTGAAACATTCCAACACTTCCAGGACCTTGGACAGTTCCTTCAGTCCTTCACACTGTCTAAAGTCCTGAAACATTCAAGAACCTTCAAGAACTTGGACAGGTCCTTCAGTCCGTCACACTGTCTAAAGTCCTGAAACAATCCAGCACCTTCAGGACCTTGGAGAGTTCCTTCAATCCTTCACACTGTCTAAAATCCTGAAACTTTCCAGCACCTTCAGGACCTTAGGCAGGTCCTTCAACAGCTCCTTCAGTCTTTTACACTATCTAAAGTCCTAAAACATTCCAGCACCCTCAGAATCTTGTAGAGTTCCTACAGTCATTCACCCTGTCTAAAGCCCTGAAACATTCCAGCATTTTCAGTACATTGAACAGTTCCTTCAACAGTCCATTCAGTCCTTATCACTGTCTAAATTCCTGAAACTTTCCAGCACCTTCAGGACCTTGGAGAGTTCCTTCAATCCTTCACACTGTCTAAAGTCCTGAAACACTCCAGCACCTTCAGGACCTTGGAGAGGTGCTTCAACAGTTCCTTCAGTCCTTCACACTGTCTAAAGTCCTGAAACATTCCAGCTCCTTCAGGAACTTGGAGAGTTCCTTCAATTGTTCACATTGTCTACAGTCCTGAAATGTTCCAGCACTTTCAGTACCTTTGACAGTTCCTTAACTCCTTCACACTATCTAAAGTCCTTTCACATTCCAGCACCTACAGAACCTTGGACAGGTCCATCAACAGTTCCTTCAGTCCTTCAAACTGTCTAAATTCTTGAAACATTCCAGCACATTTAGGACCTTGGAGATTTTCTTCAATCCTTCACACTGTCAAAAGGACTGAAACATTCCAGCACCTTGGACAGGTGCTTCAACAGCTCCTTCAGTGCTTCACACTGTCAAAAGTCCAGAAACATTCCAGCACTTTCAGGACCTTGAAGAGTTCCTTCAATCCTTCACACTGTCTAAAGTCCTGAAACATTCCAGCACTTTCAGTACCTTGGACAGGTCCTTCAACAGTTCTATTAGTCCTTCACACTGTCTAAAGTCCTGAAACATTCCAGCACCTTCAGGACCTTGGACAGGTCCTTCAACAGTTCCTTCAATCCTTCACACTGTCTAAAGTGCTGAAACATTCCAGCACCGTCAGGACCTTGGAGAGTTCCTTCAATACTTCAAATTGTCTAAAGTCCTGAAACATTCCAGCACTTTCAGGACCTTGGACAGTTCCTTCAGTCCTTCACACTGCCTAAAGTCCTGAAACATTCCAGCACCTTCAGGACCTTGGACAGGTCCTCCAACAGTTCCTCCAGTCCTTCACACTGTCTAAAGTCCTGAAACATTCCAGCACCTTCAGGACCTTGGACAGGTCCTTCAACAGTTCCTCCAGTCCTTCACACTGTCTAAAGTCCTGAAACATTCCACCACCTTCAGGACCTTGGATAGGTCCTTCAACAGTTCATTCAGTCCTTCACACTGTCTAAAGTCCTGAAACATTCCAGCACCTTCAGGACCTTGGACAGGTTCTTCAACAGTTCCTACAGTCCTTCACACTGTCTAAAGTCCTGAAACATTCCAGCACCTTCAGGACCTTGGACAGTTCCCTCAATCCCTCACACTGTCTAAAGTCCTGAAACACTCCAGCACATTCAGGATCTTGGACAGTTCGTTCAACATTTCCTCCAGTCCTTCACACTATCTAAAGTCCTGAAACATTCCAGCACTTTCAGTACCTTGGACAGATCCTTCAACAGTTCCTTGAGTCCTTTACACTGTCTAAAGTCCTGAAACTTTCCAGCATTTTCAGTACCTTGGACAGTTCAACAGTTCCATCAGTCCTTCACACTATCTAAAGTCCTGAAACATTCCAGCACCTTCAGTTCCTTGGACAGTTCCTTCRGTCCTTCACACTGTCCCAGGTCCTGAAAAATTCCAGGGGTACTAGTGGTATGACAAAATGGCTCAGGGGGTACATAAGTCTAAAAGRTTTGGGAACCACAGCCCTACTGCACATAACAAAATATGGTTTATAGTGAGGGAACTGTTAAAGATCCCATGTTAGTGAAGGCTAAGTTTGATTAAAACTTTTGTGTTCCTYGGATGAAGAACACAAGGGTAGAAACACTCCTAGAGATCCATTAATGGGTCCCCAAGAATTATTTTCCTTTGACTGCTCAGAGGCAGGCAGTGGCCTAAGTAGTACAGAGGTCTCTAATACAATGCCAAAGGCATCATGTAGACCATTGTCATAAACATAACATTTTGTGGTAGTTGAGCAGGTTGTGCTCAGTTAGAACTCCAACAAATGTACTTAAAGGTTTTTGTCAGTGTGATGAGAGCTTTCCCAAACCAAAGATTTGAGAAAGCTCTATAGGTCTAGAAAGATCATGGTGGGTTTTCATCGTGGTAGCAGTGTATTGAGGTCCTGGGTGGGGGGCATGTTGGCAGTGTATCCATGACCTGTGGTTCACGAGCACTACTGCAAACTGGAAGTTGAAAATCTGAAGCACATCAGCCTTATGTTTAGGCTCTGACCATAATCATGATATGGTCAAGAAAAGAAAAGTAGCTCAGTTGTGATACCARTGGCTGTATCATTATGCTAGTGTGGCGTGATGCTATTGTACATAGCTGTATCTCGAGTGAGGCCAGGACAAGCGTATACCTAGAGTGGTGAGGATCAAGGAGAGCATTTGAGGGAAAAACAGAAAAATAACAGAATTATAAGAAAACCTAATTGGCAAGTGTAGCAACGTCATGATTGCTGGAGGTTTTCCAAATTTGCCACAATCCAGCCACATTCTAATTAAAACAGAATGATTAATTTGCTGATATACAGAGAAATGAAGATCAGCAGCTGCTATAACCAGCTTACTGTACTGTAGCTCACAACAAAAAAGTGAGAAAGCTCTTCTATATATAGTTTTTATTTGAACAACTTCTTGAGGGGTTGTTAAACAGACATTTATTTAAGTAGAGGAAATGATTGTTGTGTGAAAAATAGTGGCCAGAAATGTAAAAAAGCATCAGACCTGATGTGTAAAGACTGACATCAGAAAAACTTGTTTTAGTCAATCTTTAGTTCTTGTGTAGGACATGGAAGAGTAACGAGGTCATCATAGAGAGTGAAGGAGGCCGTCCATAAACAAAACATTATTTAGGATTAGAACAAGGCTGGACTTTAGTCCGTTAGTCTTCACAAACTTTATATAGTATTAACTCTGCACTGGGGAAATAATTTAAATGTAAATAATATTTCTAGATTCTACAAATTTATCAATATATGAAGTCATTCTAAATCTTATTCCAACTTGTTGATAAAAATTTTAATTCTTAAAGCAATTTTTCAAATTTTATTTACAGGAAACCTGTTTTAAAACTAAATGCTTTTCTGAAGGCATTTTTCTAGTGACACACTACTTAATGTCATGTTTTTTAGATCTTTAATTTTAGCGACACTTCTTTCCCTAACCTAATTTGTATCTAGCAAACTTTAAAACAGCCACAACAAATTTAGCCAGCTTGTGTTAAATACATGTTGAAACAGTGCAAACAATCAGACTCTCAACATCAAAATTTAAATTTCCGGTATTTGTTTAAAAAAGAGGGGGGGGGGGGATTAGAAATCTCTAAAATGTACTGTTGCTCCTGATCAGGTAGTGTGAATGTTTCATGAATAAGTTCCCTAAAAATGTATCCATTTGCATCCTTTAGGTTTCACCTCCCTTTATAGAAAAGATTTTGTATTGTGCCATCCTAGCAATATTTATTCTGAGCGCCACAGTTCCCACCAGAAACACAAAACAACATTAGTAGCTCCTGAGGGCAGATGTTGCACACTGAAGCAACATTTAACAAGTGCCTAATTGGTAATCAAATTACTCCTTTATAGCTGCTCAGTGTCCTGACCTCAGTTTTGTAACAATGACAGCAGCCAGCTGTTGTGGATCTGTCAATTGAGGGTTCTTCTCCATGACTGAGTGGACTATGTAAGCAGGAAAGATATTACAAAGGTTCCTGTATGTCTGATACTGGTGATCTGGAATAACGTACCGCTCTTGGTGTTCGACTGCAGATGGGGTCTCCCACGGCGAGTTCCAGATTTGTTCCATTTTGTCTGGCATGCTGCGGACCATCACTCGCTCGCAACATGGCATCAAGCTGTTACTGAGCGGATATGAGTGATATCCWAAGGACTCGTTCCCACAGGGCAGGGGGTCCCAGCTCGCATGCTGCTCGCGGCACAGCGGCGGTCGCCTCTGTCTCATTGGGTTGCTGTCGTATAGCCTTGAATCTGATATGCTGTCCATGCGAGTCATGCCTAGAGACCGCGTTGGCTGGGAGGACAAAGGCGGGAGGACATTTTGAGTGAGCGGGTAGTCTCCAGGACAGCTGGACCGGGCTCCCACAGCTGCATGCTGGATATGTGGCGCCAGGTGAGCTTCGGACTGCTTGTGGGGACATTGTTTGGGCTCCTCCGGTCCGTAGCTCTGCACTCTGGACAGMGCTTCATGACGAAATCCACGGGAGAAGGCCTGCATCCGACTCTGTGCAGGAGCTTGCTGCTGTCCTTTGATGCTCTCCTCCAAGCTGCTGTCCACGGAGCTTGGGTACATGTCCCCGTAAGAGGAGAACGAGTCACTGTTGGAGTGGCTGAGGCAGGATTCGGCGCAGTGGCTGGGATTTCTCTGATACACATGCTCGTGCTCCATGCTACAGAAACTGTCCACATTATGCATGCTGCTCATGCTCATATTTGAAAAATCACTGTGGAGTGAATAGTATCCATGATCGCTAACCGAGTCATACTTCAGGAACTGTTCGCCGTATGTGACAGAGGCGCCGTGGCTGTTGGTGACTAAAATGGGGGGGTACTGAACACTGGACATGTGCTCTAGGGAGTTGTGAGCAAACTGCAGAGAACCTGGAACTGGGCTGCTGGCAGATCGTGTGTTCAAGGCTCCAGCTGCGTGGCTCTTGGCAGGCTGCATGGTGGGYACGCTGAGAGCAGACACGAGGGAAGGCACTGAATTTGTCTCAGACTTCCGAACAACAGAGAGCGCCTCTGGAGGTTCACAGGCCACTGAGCGAATGCTGGGGTCAGACTGACGTTTGGGTGCCACGCGTTTGGCTTCAGAGCTGCCATCACCCTTTACAGCTGCTGGACCTGTGCCACATTTAACTAAAGCCCCCTCGCTCATTGTTTTTACTGCAGACAGTTTGGCAAAGGCTCGCAGTTCATCAGCCACAGAGCGCAGCGGTTGGTTGACACGCTCGGGATGATAGTATTTGCACTTATGTCCGTATGTGCACTTTTTCCCTGGTTTAAAAGAAAGAACGATCCAAGTGGTGAACATGGAYTGTTTAAATCATTCTAGAAGAAAAGAACAACTATTGAGAAACTGCTTAAAAACACTTACCATAGGGGCAAGGCTGTTTCTTGTATTCTGGAACAACTGGTCTCTTGCGGAGAAAATTTTCTAAGCTTGGCCCGTGTCTTCCCAGTGGGTCATCAGGCGGCATGAACCTAATAAAAACAACCAGCCAAAAGCAACTAAATTACAGGCGGAGCAAAGTGTTTTTTGTACGTTACCAGTGAATGCCACAAGCAGATAATCTTAAACTGCATTAAAAATTTTACGTTAATACAAGTTACCAACATGCACATAAAATACTTTGTTTTGTAATAAATGTGACATTTCTAATAAAGAGCATCTCTATTAGCAGTCCAAGTATTTTACACAACTTGGCCGTAATAAAAATTAAACCAGGTTTTCTTACTTGTCGTTAACAAATGAATACATCAGGAGGCGCTCTTCAATAAACTTCTTCCACTCTGGCTTCTCGTTTTGCAAGTCCCTGTAGTTGTCATTCGACACAATAATTCCATCAGAATCAAACGCCAGCTTCACTATGAAGCGATCGTCATAGCACACCACTCTTCGGCCCTGAACTCTTCGAGACGGGGTGAAAACCAGGATCTTCTGTTTCTCTAGCTTGCGCAAAATTTCCTGATCTGAAAGAGAAAACGATTCAACCTCTGGATAAGTCTTGTCAAAAACAGACAAGTGGCAGTTTCAGCTTTTTATTCGGGGAACTTCAATGGGACATTTTGGGTATTATGAATGGCCGGCAGCTGCATAAACACTCTTGTAGTACCTGTGATGAGGGCGTCAGGTCTAGATTGCTCCTTTCTCCAGGCTGGGACAAACACAGTGATGTCTTTATGCCCTTTTTCCAAAAACCAATCGACAGCAAGCTGGATACCACGGCAGGAGAATACCTCTTTGTTCCCGTGACTAGAAAACACAACCTAGTGTAAGGTCTCCCAACGACTAAAGGAAYGGACATCCATCAGTACAAATAGTCCTAAATGTATGTGCATGTTTGTGTTTACAAGTTTCTTACCTCATAGCCACATTTGAACCATCAATGACGATGGGCCTGAGGTTGTCATAGATATCCACAGAGTCATCTTCCACTGAAACTTCAGGACTAGCAGCTTCTTTAACACAGGAAGGATGTGATACTGACGTGAACGTGCTGCTGCACGGTTGAAGTTCAGGCTCCACTTTGTTTCCAAGCCGCACCAACTCAGCAAGAACGTCGTTAATCAGCGCCGCAGCACCCAACTTGTTGAGCACCGCCTCCACCTGTTCTCCTGAATAGCCCAACTTCAGAGCAAACTCCATCTTTGACTGATACTCTCTTCCAATGGCAAGTTTAAGCCCTGGTGCTGCGCTGGCGTCATCGTCGCGAAAATCCTGCACGGTGCTGCTCTGAGAAAAACTGGGCCGGTCGAGGCATGGTGAGCGACAGAGCTGACGGTGGGGTTTGGTGATGGCCAAGGGCTCCCTCCTCTTACAGCCGTTGCTGCTCACCTGAGCCCTCGTGGGCTGCTGCTCCTCCAACTCGCTCTCTGAGCTGCTTCCGTCCTCAGACTCGTCGGCAGCATGCCGGGTCTCTCTCGAGTCAATGTTCTCCTCCCTGCATGGGCGTTTTTCCATTTTTGAGCTTCTCCACCATGGACCATGCTGTCATCACGTTCGTCTCGACATCCCAGGATTCCGCTCCATGCTTCCTCACCGCTGCCGCAGCCAAAGAATCATATTCGCTGTTGGATCTTAGCGCTTGAAATCCTTTTTATAGCCAAAGTAATGTGGTTTCCTCTATTTGAGCAGGCGAACTGAAACTACATAATTCTGAAAAAAAAAAAGCAAAAATACAAAGGTCAGGACAGATTGTATGCTGCTAAACCTAAACTTCATAAGTTTTAAAAGAAAATACTTTGTTTGTTTATGCATGTAGTTTTGAAAAGGACAAAATATACAGTCTATTTGAAATTCTAAACTTGTGAAAACTACAGGAAAACTTCCACACAAAATCTGCTTTTTTAGTTTTGCGTGTATGCAAACGCCAGATGTTTTAATCCCTGATCAAACCACTGATTTTCTCCGGCACCACGTCTGGACCTTGTGGGAGAAAAACACCAATATTACCAGACAACAGTTTCGCTGTCTCTTCAGCTGAAGGATTTTCAAATGAAAATCAGAGTCTGGTACAAAATGTGCTAATGCAACCGCAGAACAATGCTGCTGCTCTCCTTGTGAGCGCAAAAAGAAAAAAAGAAAAAAACAACCACTCACACAGGCAACGTTAGAGCCCAGTCACACATGGAGCGAGCGCACGAGTTAGCATAACCTGATAGTGTGGGCTGAGCAGTGTATCCCTGCGCCTCCAGCTCTCTGACAGACAATCAGAACTGAACAGGAGTCCACAGGGAGCACGACTGCTCTGCAAAGGAGGCTGCAGGATGCAACGCTGCTTATTTCCTCCTCCACACACACACGGTTGCCCAAAAAACCCAAAACTGTTCCTAAGATTTATTAGAGGGCGCATTAGAATTCACTTTCCTCTTGTCTTGCATAAAGTAGAGTATGGCGAGCTTCAAGCTTCAAGAGGCACAGCCCATGATGCGGGTTGCTTAGCAACACAGCCTTGTCATCAGCTAACTCCTTTTTACCAGTCACGACTAACACAAACACGGCTCATCGTCTCTTTTCATGCAGCCAGTAAACGCGGAGCACTTTCACTAACACTCCAACTCCACTCTTTAAATCTTTAGGCAGCAGATTCTGAAACAAAAAGCATTTTACAAAATCTCCACCAAGAGATAGACAAGTCCACCTCCACTGCAGGGACCTGGATTCTGTTTTAATACGTCACCGACAACAACCTCGACACGCACAGATACTGAAAAGTGGATAGATAGTTTTCAGCTAAATAAACACCTCGTTTTTCACTGATTAGAGCTTCGGTTTGAATAAGGCGAATGTTTGACGCTTTAAGAATTAGTGACAGATCCCATGGAGCCGTTCACACTGCCTACTGCCATTTGAGTCATTCCATGACCATATCAATACATGCTCAACGTAGCAGTGCTTTCCAGTCCACCTCCAGATTCACAAGCTTTACTCTCAGCAAGGCCTCTGGACCGTCTCTGCACGCTCGTCATCTAACGTAGCTCTGCTCCATAGCAACAAGTGAAGTAAGGCTGGAAGAGACGTCTTTTTTACACTGCTGACCCAACRCAGAATCCAGCAATGAGCAGAGATGAACCACGCTAGAGTTTGTTATTGGTCCATATTAGCGATTTGATGTCTTTACTAAATTAAATCACCAGGAAGCTGCGCGGCCTTGCGCAGATTGTGTTTGCATCAATCCAAACCAGTTTCGGAGCAGAGGTTTCTCCTATTACTGATTTTCAAAAGGAAAAACAGTACTTTCATCACTTTGCTGTAAACTTTCACCAAAACTAAATCAATACAAAACTAMAAGACATTAATTATTTCTGGGAGACACCAGCAACAAAAATAAAACTGTTTTTTAGTTTTAAATCAGCTACTCCTACAAGCMTGACGACTGCATGCATATTATTAATTAGAAGTGAGCTTTTTGGTCAATGCAAACAAAGAAAAGTCCCAGCAAACTGTCACCCAGGGCACAGAGCCATGCAAAACATTATGATCTTATTACCTTTTTGGCTTTGATCAGACGATGGCACTACGCTACTACCATCATCTGACTCATTAGACCAGTGACATTTGAGCTGCTGAAACTGGAGGGCTGAACGCTGGCTTCGATCCATTCAACTACACCAACCAGGGGATCTGTTTGTGGGCCATCTAATGCGCACAAACAAAACAAAGGATTTTCCCTTTTGTCAAATGAGTCAAAGCAGCACTTCCAAGTAAAAAAAAAAACTACTGTCACTGAGGGAAAACGTGCTTTATAAACCACAGAGCTGTAAAGTGCACATTATGTCTAAATCTACATGTCATAGTAAACCTTTATATCATTTTAGCAGACATTAACACTCATGATAAAACTTTCCATCACATTTGTGTTAAGCTACATCAAGGCAAAACCTGCACATCCTTTATTGATTTGATATGATAAAAAATAACCCAAACTGTCTTTAAACTTTAACCGGCTTCTCCCCTATTTTATTAACTTCTAACCAACTTTGCTCTGCTTGATTTCTGCAACAATCTACGCACAAAACTAATTTGAGCTTTTCTGAATGTGATTAAACACACTAAGGTTTAAAATAGAAGGAACTATAGGGAGGCTAAGAAAAGCAAACCACATTTTAAAGCAATGTTTTCATTTTTGAAGCACTGTAGTTGAGAGTAAATCCAACAAGTTGACACGTCAATACAAAAACTGAAGTGTTTAATATCCTTAAGCAGCAACAGTTCAGAAGGATGACACTGATGAACAGTGACAGCACGTGACAAGTTAAATTTACTAAACTTTTTTTAAACAAACGCCACGACTGCTGCACTAAACACCACATCCGAGACACAATTTAATAAGAAAATAACTGCTTTGACACCTTCAGGCCCGAGATGCATTATCATACGCTAGGAGCTATTTCAACATTGGCTAACTCAATGTGGTGTCATCGTCTCGGCTGAGCAAAATCTGACTAATTTGAGTAAAATCGCTGGTCTAATGTGGAGGAAAAAATGATCGGATAAAGCTTGTTTTAAGCCACCGCTAACCTATTACAGCTTGTCAGGCAACTTGGTGTTGTGTCGAAATGTGTTCCCCCGTCAAGATGTTTCTCCGGCAGCTCCGCCCCGTCCAAGCAGCTACGTAGGGAAGCGACTTTGCGGTTTTCCACCGGCTTGACTGGGCGGAGCCTGGTCGGGGAACGCATCTTGATGGGGGGGAACGCAGCTTGACACAACACCTCCAGCTAGCGGTGAACTTAAAGCGCCTAGCCGCTAATACCTAGCCCTCAGATGCTGAGCATCTGCTAACAATTTAGCCAGAGTACTACCGCAACTAGATATAAAGTTGACGGCCGCGTTATGATCCGGACGACGCTGAAACGAAGACAACACATCACGACTCGGTACATACTGTGCAGGCTCGTCACTGCCATGGGCGACTTCTTCAAACGGCGCTCATCTCCTCACCTTGTTGCTGACATCCTCCTCGCCTGTAACAGTTCTGTTTTGCTGCCATTGGCGCTGTCGCAGTTTGCACAGGGTTGCCAGATAAGGCGAGGGAAACGAGGAAATGTGACAGTGAAAAAACACAGGGTCAAAATACCTTCACTGACCACTTTATTATTATTATTATTATTATTATTAATGGACGAATTTAGATTGATTTGATAGATGTCACAGTTCCACACACGTGCAAGCACGATGATAAGCTCCAAAATCAGGAAAATAAAATACAGAACTTAATTTAGCTCATTATGCTTTTACCGTTTTAACTGTAAAGGAACTCATGTAGAAGAAAGTGCATTTAAATACACATGTATACTCTGATTTTCAACCACATGCTGTGTTAGGGGAAGTACAGCAACTTAGTTCTGACTTCCACTGGGGTTTTTGTGCAAGTTCACTTTAGACGTCAGTAAACATGAGAGCACAATATTTTTGTGCCGAGACATCCCTTCTCTTACACACACACAAACACACACACACACACACACACACACACAGGTTGTTGTCATAAACAGTACCTCATGTCCCCAAAAGTAACCAGCACAAGATAAAGGACAAAATAAATTATATAATGTCATGTTTATTTTTGTGTAAGGCAGTTTTCTATTCAGACAAAACAGGTATTGAGAAAAAAATTAACAAAATTCAAAACCACAATGACAATTTGTAATGATTATGTACACAACACAGTCTAAAAACAGCTGAAAATATAAATACTAAKTCACTAATATTCAGTATTATGCTATAAAAATGTATCGTTTCCTAAGATGAAGCTTTACCAAAACACATACCAGTACWGTAATGTCAATGCAGTATTTCAGTAAGAATTTTGCACGTTGTCAAACTGCTAAAAATGAAGAAAAGAAAAACAAAAAGTCACACTCTCTTGTCAACCAAGCGGCAAATATAAACTTATTCTGTACCTTTTTCTTCAAAMTACTTTTGTCTATGATTTTATTTTTCCTTAACTGCTTCGGAGCAGGTTTCTTGGTGTCATATGYAAATCTGTTCTAGATTTTTCTAAATTTGCATGTGAAATAAGTTAAACAAATATTGTAGTTTTGCCTTGCAAAGCTGTCTACGGTATGTAAAAATCAGCTGAAGTTAAAACACTATCAAGATCATAAAATATCCCTATCAGATTATTTCCTGTATTTGCTTATCTTCTGTTGGGTCAAAAAGTCAAACCAGTTGATGGACATGTCAAGATCAAACTAAAAATAGATACATATTATGGAAATCTAACACTGAAGGTGTTGGAGCTCATGAGATATTGATCTAACACAATAATGGTCTGATATTAAGGAAAACGACAAAGCCAGGCTAAAATAGTCTTGAATACAGCAGTGACAGGTTGTAAACGCAACACAAACATTTAAAAACATTAAGCATTCATATTCAAAGGCAACAAATGAAGAAACATTGTTTCATTTCTGTTAAGATTGTGCAAAGGAAACAAGACTGGTGATCAAAATCCTTACAGCTGTGGTGTTTAATACTGGTCTTCGAGGGCCACCCTGCATGTTTCAGACATTTCTCTGCTTTAACACAACTGATTTGAATTTATGATTGAGAGCWTCTGCAGAACTTTAAAACCTGCTTTAAAGCAGGAAAACATCTACATCATGCAGAATGGTGGTCCTTGAGGACCAGGATTGGACAACACAGCCTTATAAAGTAAGGGTATATGTGGGTATAACATTCAGAAGCTTGACGTTATTACACTGTGGGATTTTTTTTACTGCAATTATTATATATTTTTAATAAATACCTTCAACCACCTGTGTAACCTGTGTGCAATGTAACAGAGATAACATGTAAATGCAAAGAAATAATAATAATCTTCCAGGCCTTGAAGTGTGGTTACTCCACAGTTCTGTAAAGTTTTAAATTCAATTTCACTTTCTGTCCATGACTGTAACAACTGTTAAAATTGACAATTTGTGCGAGAAAAAAAAAGATAAAATTGACGCATTGATAAAGATCCCAAACCACTTTAACTCATATGTGATCAAGAGTTGCAGGTAGCTTCAGAGTGTTCACTGCAGGCCACAGAGATCAGCACATCCATTAATGTTTCATCTTTAGATGCAGCTGCATTCAGGGGACTATAAGAACCATCTTCCCCACCAGCTACAGGTCTGTCCTGATTACAGGACTGCAAACTAGCAGAGGCCTTAAAGAAAACCTCATCACTGATATCCAAGTCTCCCTCCATCAATCCTGAATAAACCAAAGAGCTTTGAGGTGAACAAGGATCTGTCAAAGGAAGGGGATGCTGTTTACTGTAGAGTTCTGCTTTCTGTGAAACCAAATCACTCAAGTTGTCTGACGGGTTAGAGCAATGTAGCTGGGACTTAGACTTCAGATAATTATGGTTTGATGCCCAGGAGAGCAGCTTGTGTTCTGCTCTGGGTTGACCAAGACTCTGGACTTTTTCAGTGATTTCTCCGTCTGTCAAAGGAAGGCTCAAAGCCACATCGGACCTYGTTTGCCACACCGAGGCTGTGGTGCTGTTGGTGTCTCTGACCTCTGAAGCAGACGGAACTACATTCTTCTTCTGATACAGCGAACAGTCYCTCTCAGAGTCCTCTTCGGTTTGAGGACGAGAACATAGAGCGGCTCCGTTCTCGCTGTACGTGTCAAGGCTTTCTGTGTCTAAAGACCTACTTCTCCTGTCCAGGGACAGTGGGTTCAGTGCGGACTGGCCCACTCTCGCTAGGCCTAGGTTCCGCGGGAGACTGGCAACAGCCCACGTGTTGCTGATCAAGTTCTGTTCAAACAGTTCCAGCATTTGATAGTCACAWTCAGCGAACGCATCTTTTTGTAGGTAGCTTTCTTCAAACTCTTGAAAGGGTAGCGATGTATCCTCTTCTAGATCCATGTGAATTTGCTCGTCGTATTCCCCCTCGTTATGCAGATCCACAACGTCAAATGTGACTATGGTGGGTAAGGCCTCCATATTTGGCGTGAAGGCGGAGTTCATCTCCGAGTCGCTCAGCATTTGAGCGTGTTTGGTGTAATCCACGAGCGCTTGTGAGAAGCACACCGTCTGCCCATCTGCCAAGTAAGCAGTAGAGTCCTCGGACTGATGGTTGATGTTTTTATACGGCAAAGCCACTGGTTTGTTTTCCTCAAGATGTTCCTCTTTGGGTTCACAGAAAGTTTCAAAGTCTGGGTCAGACGTGCTTCCAAACGATAAACTTCTCCGCCTTTTTTCACAGTCACTGTTGACAGACTTTATTTTCTCAGTGGAAGCATTTCCTTTTTCCTTAAACATTCCTTGTTTGATATTATTCACACTGACTAACGCTTGAGATTTGGAATTCAAGGTGCAGTTTTTATTCGCCCTCATTTCCTGCAAACCCACCACATTTTGTGCCAACACCAAGGATTTACTTGGCATTTCTATAAAACTGTCTTTGTACAATTCAGCACTTATTTGTAACYGACTCATTTCAGGAACAAAGGTAGGATTTGTTGCTCCGACAGGCTCAGTTAAATAATCACAGTGTTTCGAACCAGGAAGCTGTGATTTGTTCTCATAATGAGGACTGATGAGGCTCTCGTCAGGTGCGAACAGTTCGTAGAGAGCATCACCGCTGTAACTGTCCCTGGGAAGACTAGCTGCTCGTAACCGGTCACTTTTTTCTTGCCCGTCGTCTGGCCCTGGTGTGGTAGAATCATAATAGCCCTCATCACTGTTCGGAACMGACTCCTGATGTTCACTTTGAGGAGTTAAATCATCAGCAATGGAGGAGGTGTCCATGCCACCWGCCTGCTGAGCGCTGCTGCTGTTCAGCGTGTCCATGTTGTGAGAACTCGTCAGCTCCGTCACGTCTGCCTGCTCTGGATCGCAAGTGCAGCGGACGTCCTCCGACGTGTTGTTTTCCCAGAAGTCCCGAAGACCCGTGTCATCCAGATCCTCAGGTGAGGCCATTTCTTCTCCACCGCCCTGATAAGTAAGACAACAAGAGGCCCGCTTCCCTCCATTTCGGCTCCGTTCTCCAGAAACGGTGCTTTCCGTGAAGCTGTCATCCTCCTGATCTGCGATTATGTCCCCACAACCAGTGAGCGAATCGAAGCTCTTCAACGATGCAACGTCTCCAAACATAAGGTTCAGCTGATCCGATGAGCTGGTGGTGGTTTGAGATTTCAATACGGGCTCAGAAGCCACCTGAATTTTCAGACAGGGCTCACTGGAACGCCTAGAAGTCTCCTCATATTTACTGGACACTCCTACCTTTAAATCCACGTCCTCCAGTTGACCATCACATGCCTGAGCATCGAGCTTAGACTTTATACTCGCCCTTTCTGTACAAGGTTCTACTACTGCAGCTTCATGACTACAAGTAACATCAACTGAGACATTGCACATCACATCTGAAAAATCAGGCACATCGGGTTCAGCTCCAAGGCACTCGGTGGCGTACAGGTTGGTGGTGTGTTGGACAACAGGCACCTCTTTCTTGCACAGAGGAGAGGAGTCTGCAGTCTTACTCGGTTCAGCGTTTCTCTGACCTCTGTGCTGCTTAAAACTTTGAAAAAGGCTCCTAAAACCTTTTCTCTGCCGGCCAAGAGTCAGTGATTTCTGGTCAGTGATGGGGTGACTACATTCACTGTGGCAGGCGCTGCGGAGCTCTCCTGCTGCGTCCCTCTGGCTATGGCAGGCCAGATCTCCAGCCGAGACGTAGCCRCTCCTGGGACCATCGTCATGACTGACCTTGCTCAGCCCATCGTGTGTTTTGCTTCTGCAGATTCCCTTCTTGCTCTGATTTTTGATCCTCCCTCCAAAGAAACTTGGCAAAATGCAGATRCTTCTACGAACGCCAAAAAAGGTCAAGGCAGTCCTCCGTAATTTCCATGTTTTTGGAGATTTCGCCGTCGTGGTCACCGAATCTGACTGAAGCTCCTCCGTGACGCCATCAGGACCAGGACGGGGAAGCTGACAGGTGACCGAGGCCGAATCCTTCCCATCGCTCAGCTGCTCATCAACTTTGTGAGAAGTCATGGCAGCTACACTTAGAACAGCAAGAGGCAGGGAAAAGTCATAATGGTTGAAGTTTAAAAATCAGCTGAGTGAAAAGTGAAGCATTTCCTCTATCGGAGCCCTGTAGTAAAAAAYAAAATCAGAAATCAGATTTACAAGGTTCCTGCACATTTACACACTCAAATTATAAGGTTTCTGTCCATTTCTAGAAGAAACCCTTACTTTAAAATACACACAAAAGAAAAAGAACGCAGATCTCAGAAACTGTTTTGGTTTAAGGTCCTAATCATTTACATTTATGGACCTTAAATGTCAAGTCGTCTTCAAAATAACGTAGGGTGAGTTAATTAACGGTTTCATTTAAGGAAAATAGAAAAAGCTGGATATGCTTTGGGGCTGAACCTGTAAACATCAAGTTAAGGCAAACAGACTAACAGGCAACAATATATTTCTTTTACTACAAAAATGAAAAAAAAAACATTTTTAAGGAATACAGATTTTAATCCTTTGAGAAAAGAGATTGACAAAATTCAGCATACGTAATGCAGTTTAAATTAAAAGTCTAAATTATAAATCAAATTCAGTCCAAATCAGATCCAGATTAAAACACGTTACCATGCATGCATCTGTTTATTTTTTTCTGCACTGAAATAATACTAAATAACAGTTTATATAAGGTACATTTTCTTTTAACATTATAAGTCTACTTTAATTATTATTGTGGCTAGGAAAGTGTGGGACAAATAAATGCAGGTATAGCTACCACATTAACCTATATATTATACATTATGAAAACAGACTGTTTAGATCAKGGGTGCCCAAACATTTTCCCCGAGGGGGCCAAAATGAAAATCTATCCAGGGCAGTGGGCCAAATAAAGTAATATAATACATGAAATACAAATACTTTTTAAAGTAAAGTCCTTTATTTCTAACGATTAAGCTGTGCAATGGCCATCTTTTGTTTTAGTCTGGGTACTTGGAGAAAGTCTGCCATATGCTGAAGTAGGAAAGGCTCATGGGGCATTTCATAAATTGATAAAATCTGAGTTTTTGTGGCCTTATAAAGTGTGCAAATCTACATGTGAGGTTAAATGTGAACAAAATATTTCTTGTCATTTCATGTGTCATGTTTAATCCTAATAAATCAAAGATAAAGTCAGCACCATGAATGAAAACTACCTTCACTACAGCCCTTTTATACAGTCATTTGACCAATGGAAATACTGTGTTTCTACATAGGATAACAGGTTACAACCTTTTAACTTTGGCAACTGTTGGTGGGCCAAATCAAA
Organism: Austrofundulus limnaeus; assembly: GCF_001266775.1. NCBI lineage: Eukaryota > Metazoa > Chordata > Actinopteri > Cyprinodontiformes > Rivulidae > Austrofundulus > Austrofundulus limnaeus. The sequence goes on from NW_013952439.1 coordinate 1,828,634, forward strand.
TGGCTTGGTGGGCCAAATTTGGCCCACGGGCCCCACTTTGGGCTCCTCTGGTTTAGATTAATCTACCAGAAATTGCTTTTAAACCAGGTGCTAGCTACAAACATTATGTAAGTTTGCAATAATCTGTTGGTTGTGAATCTATTGTTTGCTGCTAAATGAAAATACTAGTGGGAATACTTCATTAGATATTATAAATTGTGTTTTAGTCAAACAAAATTAGCAGCGTGAGGTTTTAATGTGAAGCAACAGGCTACATGTTGTTAGCTTTATCATAAAGACCTGCAGAGGAGCTGAACTTTTCACACAGTCTGAATTTCTACACAAACACCATAATACAACAAACCCAGTCAGCTAACTGGGTGGTGAAGGAACTTACCGACACTCAGCCTGGCCACACGGGTCAGGTCCAGAACCGAGCCGGAGCTAACTTGGCTTTAACTTCTTTACTTAGCTGGCTGGAGGTCGAGGCAGGCCGCGGGGCAGCTTTCACCGCCTTCATTTGTTTCCAGCTGCTATCAAGGTGGTGTTTGCTACCATACTCTCTCCCCCCTTCATACAAGACTGCTGAAAATACAATACTCAGACACACACAGTCTGTAGTTCCCCCCTTTCCATTCAGTTTGTGGTTGTAACGTGACTGTCGCGCCGCAGCAAAACTATAAAAGAAAGGCGGAGGTCAGTGAGGCCGACCGGCGACTCGACTGTTTTTATCTGCTTCTCAGCCAAACGTACCCCCCTCCAGGTGGTCACAGCAAAACCACAGCGTCAAAACGAGATGACTTCCTCTCTCCACTTCTCCCAAGCCTCCTCCATTCCTGGCTCCGTTGTGCGCATGTCCGTGACGCAACACGTGTGTAACCAGGAAAAAGAAAGAGTTGCAAATATGCTAATAAAATGTACAAAATGTACAACTGCAGTGTGCTGCTGCTGATACCCACAAAGTCAAACACCTAGATTTCAAGTTTTTATATTACTTTTTTTATACATACATTTACATGCTCTTTTTTTTCTGTATAACTAGACTGATTAAAGCTTTTAGAGGACAGTGAGCAGAATAATCACAGTGATCATTGCATAATTGAGCAGTAAAAACAGTTCAGGTCTGCAGAAAGTTCACACAGTTTCACCAGTGCAACTTTTGTGCTTTCTCCACAAAAAATGAGCATCTGATTTCTTCTCTGCTCCTGTGGTTCTAATTCTGTCTTTCAAAGTGCTGTTTGATCCTCCTTTCTTCTTTTTAAACATGTTTACATTGTTGTAATCAGAAATGTTGCATTTATGTTTTAGACTGACGGACATCTGTCCATTCCATCTTGGTGTTTTGAAGGGCCTGAGTCTTCTTCTCGTCCACCTGCACGTAGTCCACTTTGTACTCATCAGACAGGAATGGCTTCTAGGAGACACATGGAGTTAAAGGAAAGAAGACAGCGGTGAGAATTTTTKAATATTTTACACTTTTAACATTTAGTGTCATCTGTTTCAATAAACRAGCCGAGGCAGTATATTTGATGTTAGCATCTCACTGGGTTGCCACTGTTGGAGACCAGTTTGAGATACGTAATTGCGAGAAAATACRTACATTTTTACTTTGAATTGCACTGAAATGACGTTTGTGTTTATTTCACAAATGTTGCAACAAGCTTCATGCAACTTTTGGACCAAAAACTCCTTGAAGCTTGCACGAATTTCACACAACTGTGGCACCTGCAGTGTTTTCTGCCACTGAGGTGTGGGGTTATTTGTTACACGGATTACAAAGTTTATTGATCCTGGATGTAAGAATTTATTCAGCTTTATTGTTTGTCCGTTTATCGTTTATTCTCAGACACTTTTAGCAGATGTCTGAGCAAAATCTGTGGAAACAGATTTTTTTTAACTTTTGCTTTTAATCCCTTAAACCTGGCATCCTTTGTAGAATATACATAACGTTTGTGCATTATTAAAATATTACACTTTTAAAAATTCATTTAAAGCATTATATAATWAATTCGACTTCACCACCACTTACCTTCTGCACCGGGGAGGGGGATGCTGAGTTGAAATCCAGAGACAAATAATCGAGGTTTGAACTTCTGCTCCAGGGCTGAAAGTTTCCATCAAAGGTGAGGCAGGACAAGGGCCTCGATTCCTGCCAGAGAAAAAATACACAAAGATGTTACTGAATGAAAACTACTTCACAAAAAAATATAATGCCAAACTAAAAGTCTAAACTGAACAGAATATAAATTTACTTTATGAAATATACACGACTAATCAGCCTTTCTTAAAGCTTTATTACACATATTGTTGAGCCTTTTCCTTTGTGAATGAATCAAGTATCCATTTATTGAATAATTTATTAAAAGTTGAGCCAAATGTGGACAAAATCAAGCTTAAAATAACTTCCAACTTTTTTTAAAGTATAATTAAGTTAAAGAATAAAAAATAATTTAAACTTTTGTACTTTTTTATCTAGGTTTAGGAAATTTCAGAACATTTTCTACTCACACATGATATTGTAATTTTGTTTCTACACAAAAAAGTAAAAAAATAATCTAAATTGTTTTTTTTCTACAAATACAATGCGATACAAATACTTAAACACACTCTGTTTTTTCTATTTTAACTTTTTAGATCAGGCAACATCCTATTAGGTAGGATGAATTAAACAGTTTCAGTTGTATTTTGTAAATGTGTTGTTGTTTCAAAATGTGCTTTAATTTCTTATGTTACCAAAACAGAGCCGTTTGCCACTTCGTTGCTCAAACTGTCGCCGTTCTCAAGTCTTCTGTCGAGAAGTGAGGGGTTTGTTGGGAAGCTGCAGGCACACAAAGACATTATGAACAAGTCAAAATAGAAAAAGGCACAAGTGACTAAAAAAACTGGATCCCTAGAAAAAAAACCTACATTTTAGTTAATATATTTTATCTGACTGTAATAAATGAACAGTCTTGCAACAATCTTGTGACACTTCTGGGTCAGAAATTGACCATCAAAAAACTAATCTGCAACAGGTAAGATACTGTTTAYAACCTTTCCATAGAATCTAACTTCAAAAGATTATAACTATCATTTTAAAACTATACTGGTATGTATTCATATTAACAATTTTGGAGGACTAATTTCAGTCCAATCAAAGTGTCATTTATCATTTAAAGTACATAAATATGTTGTTTTTTTCTCCTCACCATAACTCTGTGATCGCTCTGCTTAAAGGAATGTGAGTGGGACATTCGGTGATTGTAGAAAGGCCTCTCAGGTCAAGAGGCGGGGGTCGAGCTGTGGATCAAGATACAAAGTAAAGTTATTAGCTGGAAGTTTGGAAACTTTGCTCGAGAAAGTGAGATAAGAGACAGCTAATGTTTGTATCAGATATCTATGCAAATAATRCACTTWAATTTTCTCATTAATCAACATTACATGTTTGGGTTTTAGGCCCAACATGTACAGGATGAGGTCTATCTTCTTTACAGATTACAGACCATAAGCTTTCAACAGATTGACAGTTTCCAGTTAATGATTATATCAGAGTTATTTGGACTTGTGTGTGCGTGTGTGTGCATGGTGGGGGGGGAGCTATAAGTAGACAGTAATCAGATCAGACCCAATTTTAAGAAAACAGGAAGAAATCCTTAAGCTWACAGCCAATCAGAGCAGATCCCAGACGAGAGCAAATGACTTCCACCTAAAAGTTAAGTTCCACCTCAAACCTCAAATGAACATCACGTCATGTTTTTTTTATGAAGCTGTTGTTTGCATCAGCTCTGTTTTCTTCCTTAAACACCCGCATGCTATGTGCTCAAAGACTTCCACGAATTGATGTGTCATATTATCAAGAAAACAACAAGCAAACAGGCAAAACTGTGAGATTCTGAAAACTTTTCTTTTATTCTAGGGGGAGACGAGGGCATATATGAGCTCAGTCACACCGACAACAAAACAGAGACTCAGTTGATACAAAATATTCAGCAGCCACAGTTACACCTAGTAACACTGATGTTTGATTGAAAATAAAGTGACAACATAAACAACTGGAGCAAAGTAGCTTATTTGTTATAGTCCATCAGCTGCAGTAGACATCTTAAATTGAGTTGATTTTAGAAGTTAATCAGTTTTAGATGCTTGTCCAATCATTACTTTTTAATCTGATAAGCAGCTCGTGAGATATTTGTGCTATCAGTTGAGTCACAGAGTTATTGGCAAAGTTCAAACAAAGACCTTGCGTGATTAGTTAGTGCTCAGAGTACACGTCGAGGATAATTCTCAACTACTACCACAACAAGTATTAGCCCAGTATCTGTAAAATCAACTGGGTTGCAATTATTATTGTGTTGGCTGCAGTCAGTTTGATGAGACGTCCATTTTGAATAAGTCTGACTTCAAATGTTTTATATACAGTCAGGGACGGCTGGTATTGGGGGCTAGTAGGGCTAAGCCCTCCTGGTGTTTAGCTGGTGTTTAGGATAAAAAATTTAAAACATCTAATAAACACAAATTTAAAAATATTGTATCACGTTTTGTGAAAAACTAGTCCCAAACAGTTTTGAGGAAACACCAGCGTCTTTCTAAAGGGCTGACGTTTCACAGTTTTGTTCATTTCATGTTTTTTTGCAGTACAAAATGATTGACAGACGTCTTGCCCCGCCCCCTGGGTTTGCTGCTCGTTGGGGCTAATTTTGTTTAGCCCAAGGTCAGCCCAAAGCCACAGGCTTCAGCCAGTGAGGGTGGATGAACAATAACGTGCCTCGAGCACGTGGTTTGGCATAGACTGAGTAGGTACGATGGCGAGGGAGATAAACATAAACGAGGTGGATTATTTAATTTTTCATTCGTTTTCCTTCATTTCTTTGGAGGAAAAACTGGAAGTGAAGAGGATGGGAGAGGATAGACCAAAAGATATTCAAATACAGCAAAAGGAAAAAGGTTTTCTGTGACCTGGWTTTAATGAAAGGACTGGCTAATGTAACTAACAAATCTATTTTTGTTTAAATGCTTCTGCTGGAATCTAATCTGCAGCRTTTTACTATATACAGCGGGTAAAATAAGTACTGGTTTCTCCATACAGGAGGCGTCTTGAAGCTGTCATTGACAACAAAGGCTTCTGTACAAAGTATTAGATAAATTTCAGTAAGTGTGTTCAATACTTTTTCCCTGTGCCATTCCACATTATTACAAATAACTTMATTTCTGGACATTTATGGTTTGATTTCTTTGTATATATGGATCACTTGGGTTGTTACCRACATCTGGTGAAAATTTCATGTCATTAGCACCTCTAGTAATATATTTACTGAGAAAAATGGTGACGTGTTCAATACTTATTTTACCCGCTGTATCTCTTTTAGCCCACCCTACAAATATCACCACCACCTGTTACTGCATACAGTGATTCCTTTCTGTGAATTTCATTACAGTCCAGTCAGTGAGACATTTTGAGATGTTTTACTAACATACTTTTTTTTAGTCTTTGCTCAAACAGTAGTTTTTGGTGGCGCACATWCGCTCTGAGACTGTTTCCCTTTGATTCCTACACTCTGTAGGTAGGATATTTACTGCTCGTAACAACTCGACACAACCCCATTTTTTAAAAACAAACAAACAAAAAAAGTTTTAATGGGCCTCTCAAAGCTGATACAAATCTCACCTCTCCTTAAGCGCGGCTTGAGGTGCCGATGAATCGGAGGCGGGGCAAGATCTCCAGGCTGACACGTCGGGCAGCTGAGAGACGAGGAAGACTCTGCGCCACCGTTTGGGCTGATGAAGCTGAGGGTCCGGGGGCTCATGGGGATATAACTGTCACACTGCACAGGTGTTGCAGAGGGGGAAGGCGACGCCATGGGGACATACGAGTCATCCTGGTAGCTTTGAACTTGTCTGTTGTGTAAACACGGCTGTAAAAAAGACAAGTATCACATGATCACAGCATAGCTTAAGTCCAGTAAAGCCTTTTTGTAGGCACCTTCATAGGTCACATGGCTTAGTTCAAARTCTATAGAAGCTTTTAAAAGCTTTAGTTGAGACATTTATTCAAAGGTTTTTGCGGAAATTATACAAACACAAAGTATTTTATTTGCTATAAGGATCGTTTTGAACATCTGATGGCAAAATGAATCTTTAAATGTGATTTTAAAATCCAGTTTAAAACATCTGTGCTGKGATTTTAGCTATAATCACACATTTAATAACCACACAGAGATTGAGCTAGAGCAGAAAATTATTTCCTGACAACATGTTTGTAGGTAAAACTGTGCCAAAATAGCTAATATTGTCAGTTTCTTCTTCATCAGGTGCTAAATACGTTGGGATGTTTTAGCTCGTCTGAAAACTGTTACCAGTCAGCTTTTTCTTCGTTTTCTTGTAGAAAAAGATTGTAATCAACCAACTTTAAATGTAATGTCAGCAGATTTATATCACATTTAGACAAAGGCKGGCTTGCTGTTTGTTGTTAGTTTTTTGTGCTACGCTAAGCAGACCTGCAGCTAATTCACGCTACTCTTTTGTTGCACAAATACGAGACTTGATCGTCTCATCTTACTATCAGCACAAAATGTCCAAATAAAAAAAACTGGAAATGTGTTTAGTTTTCAGGAACACTTACCAGATTTACACTTTGTCTTCTATCTCTTGTTAATCTGCTGTCAGCACTGACTAAAAAAACAAAACACATAAATAAATTTAAAAAAAAAAAAGAAAAACATTATTAGTAGGGTTTTTCAGTTGTAGATCAGTAATAATTCAGAACCACAGATGAGACRAGTTTTACCATCCAGAGTGAGAATTGTGGACTTTATTTTCAACACTCACCTGTCCTGAAATGGTCCAAGCTTGACAGAGAGGTCCTCCGGGAAAATAAATGAGCAYTGGCTTGGAAGTGCTGAGCGCACAGTGTCCTTGACCTTTGACCTCTGTCGTCATTCAGCAGCTCTGACAGGTGACTTGGTTTGGGCGGGAGCGGCGGCGGCGTTTGCGCCTCGCCGGCCGCCTCGGACAGGGCGGAAGGATAGGGCTTGTCGAACTGGAAGACGCTGGCGGCGCAGTGGTGCAGCGGCGAGGACGAAGACGACGGTAGGACCGAGAAGGTGCATGGGGCGCTGAAGGGAGGGTGGCTCAGTAGTCCGTGGGGCAGAATGGATGGACTCGTGTGAGAGAAGGACGGCGACGAGGACTCGGCGAGGAACTCCTTGGCTGCATCGTCCGATAACCTCTGCTCCAAGGAGATGTCGGAGGTCGAGAAGCTGTCGTGTCTACAGACACAAGAAGGCAACACGTTTGACAAACACAACAACGTGGACGAAATGTACTTTCAAAACCAGGTCATACACACCTACTAGTGCTTACGCTCCCCGTCTCACACTGTGATAGAAGGAGGTAGTCCTGCGGATGACCTGAATCCGGTTGGCTCGCTACCGACACTCGGTCAGAGCTGTCCACTGATGGCTGATTGGAGGTGGGGGTCAAAGAGAAACCCTCTTCTGTGCTCTCTGACACCAAACAAGCAGACATAAACACACAGAAGGTATTTAACGTGTCAAACTACCACCTTATAGACAATCGAAGCCAGTGGTTCCCACAGTTGGGGTCGGGAACCACAGTGGCTTCCTGAAACATCATGGTGGGGTGTTGAAATGGTTTTCAGAATAACATTTAAAAATGATTACAAACAACAATATTTTGGCTTAGTTGTCACAAAAGTGTGAGGTTAGTGTACTTAAAAATGGATAAAATTATAAGAACATTAATACTATGCCTAGGTCATGGGCAGTATAGGCAAATACTAAGGGCTCTGTCCATCTAGGGGGCAACACAAATGCAGGACATCATATGATGCAGTCAGGACTAACTACTGGTGCTCAGTGTGTCAATAGAAAATAAACTAAGGATAATAGAAGTTTCAKTTATGACCTCAGGTAAAATTCAGGTTAAAGTCTGGTTTCCAGTCCTATACTTTCATAAAATACTGATTTTATTTTGTATTAATCCCAAGAATTTAGTGAARTTCTRTTCAATAGTCTGGAAAATGCAGAGTTTTGATTAGATCTTTTACAGAATTTTCCAGGGGATTACACCTCTGGATCCCCCTAAAACTGCTTCAGTCTACAGCTGCTGGTTAACCTGAACAGGTGGTCCTCACTGCTGTCAGCAGATGTTGGCAGGTATAACGTAGACTTCTGGTATTCGGTTTCAAATTAATTATAATGTTAACTATTTTAATTGGGCAACCTGGTTTTAAAGGTAAAAAGTAATTTCAAAGATTTAATTTGGTATGTGAATGTGTGTCAATTGGCAGTGAGGTTTAGAAAATGAAACAATAGCGCCACCTGAAATCACACGTCACACATATCTCTGCTGCTGGTACTTTGTGGGTCAAAAGCGGAAATGTTTGGGAACCATTGATCTAAGCTGTGTGAGCTATACAAAAAAACCACACTAAAAGCAGACACACTTCTCTGTCCCTTCTCCTTTTTTGTTTGGATATTCTGTCTCTGTTTTAGTCAATTTTGGCTTTCACTCAGAAATTTCTTTCATTCCATTTCGCTCAAGACCTTCAAGTCAAGGCCGTCTCTGCACAGCCACGTATCACCAAATAAAGTAAAAAAAAAAAAAAATTAACTCCCCAAAAACGTCTTTGCACGTCCTCAGGAAACATTTGCCACTCCTAACAGATGTTTACGTTCTCTCATGGGCACAAAACAACCTTTTTGCAAAAGTTAAAACATAAGTTGTAGACATAATCATTTCCTGCTTCACTACATTGTTGAGGGGGAAGGGGGGCTGCAGCAATAAATATATACATATACATATCTTTGTTTATCATTTCACACTACAACTGTCAGCTTTTCAGATTCCACTTACACATCTGCTAGTTTGTGCCGTTGCTCTATCTCTTTCTTGCAGACAACAGTCTTCTAACAGACTTTTTTTTCTAATAAACTCATTGAACATTGAACAGTAAAGCAACAGCGTCCCAGCGGTAGAATTCAGTGTGATAAGTTTAAGCATACATCAAGCTGACGCAGTCTGTTAAAGATATGTAAGTTAAAAATAAGTGTACACAAAAACGTCCTTAGTTTGTCTCGCTGTTATCTCTCGTCAGACTGCAGCAACTTGAAGCTGCGTGACAAGAAGCGTGTAAAACAGATTTAACTGTTGGAAACATCTTTACACAAACAACCTGACTGTTGMTCAGTTTGTCTTCCCGCAGTTACATTGGGCTTCTCTGCTGCACATGTCTGGATTTAGGTCAGTTACAATGTCGCACAAAGAGAAAATAAAGACACGTTACTGTCAAATTCGAATAGATCAAAATGCTGCTGTGGAGAGGCACGATATGCATCTTATGGTTTTTAACCATGTTTGTGTGGCTTTAAGGGGTCAGTTACAGAGAAACGTCTGTTTCACAGAGCTGGCTAAGTGTGGTGAAATTAATCAGATGGGTTTAGGGCTGTGAATCTTTCAGTTAAAAGTACTTATTGCATATTATAAAATAAAACATTTTTAAAGAGGTTATTCTAAACTATGAAGAGATAATGGTGGGACTGTGATGGTGYGGTTTCAGAGAATTTATAGCAGTAGATTTATTAGATATATCAATATGCAATTCTGATATGCGGGTACACTATGTAAACAAATATGGTGGATAAGTGTAGAAACTCAGAGAAAATGTTAAGGTAGAAATAGAAAAGTYAAATTGGGGGGAATCAAGCGATGGAGCGTCATAAACAGGGGGCTTTGGATTCAGAAATTATGCGAATTCAGATTTGCAAAACATCTTCCATACCAGGAAAATCAAYACTTTCAACCTAATCTATGTTTATCTGCTTACTTGACTCAACACATCTGTGTGTAAATATGTAACAACACAACAGAAATGTTTGACTTCACAACTGTTGAGCTTTTCTACGTCACTTCAATTATTTATGTAGGTTGTTGGCAGTTCTTTCCAATTGTCATGACTAATTTTTAATTCAACACTCATTGTCATCACTGAGCAAATTTTGTTTCTTTCTTTATGCCTTTTTTCTTTTTCTTTTTTTTTTTTTGGACCAGTTTTTACAACATTGCAATACTTTTCAAGTTTTATTTTTATTTTTAGACTCAAGACAATTTTCTTGAAATTTTGATGCACATCCAGTTCCCATTCGTCTGTCTGTGTGTCTCAGCAGGATTACATGAAGCTATCCAAATGAATGGGTGAAACGTGGTAAAAAAAGGATAAAAAAGTGCAGCTCGGTCACAGTATTTCAGCACATGTTGCTGCAGGTCTGGAGTCACATGTTTTTAAGAAGGTGAACCAGAAGTTTAACCTTGGAGCAGCTCTTTTAGTTGTATAAAAGTTGTGAACCCAGCTTGAACAGATAAGTCTGCAGTGATCACCACAGCTGCTGTGGGTATGAGGTTTTCTCTTTAGAGTCAAATATGTTTGCAGCAAGTAAACGATAGCGTTTCAAACCTGCAGCAGATAAACAGATGTTCACCACTTCCTTTGTGGGAAAAAGTAGCACAAATTAACTAAAGAACTAAATCAATGTTTTATTTTTAAGCAAATGTATTTAGGAACTAATGCTGCGATCCCATTCCCTCAGGAGCTGGAACTCTGTTCTGAGTCCAGTTACTAAAGAAACCAGCAAGACCACTTGCTAACATTAGCTATGCAAGCTGACAATATAGATTTATCTTCATTTTGTGCATTAAAATACTGAAGCAACATGTTCTTTTTAACAAAGGTAGTAAAGGACTGTGGGTGCTGCTGATTCAACACAATTTAAAGTCACAAATTTGAAAATAAAATGTGTTGGGCAGCCATACTGGGTTCTATGCAGCCCCCCAGGGCACATCGGGGGATTTTTTTTTGTTTGTTTGTTTTGCATTATCTTGCAATACGTTTGCATTACCTCAAAATACTTTTTGCGTTACCTTGCAATACTTATCAGCGTGCATTGCCAATGCAATGCACACTATTATGATTCGTTTCCCATCCAAGTCATCTCAACTTTGGCATGCTTCTCCTCCTGCATACTTTGTCCTAGAGCTGCCATTTGCCAAATGATGGCTATGCCTTTTGGTGCCTGTAAAAATTTTAGTTTATGAAATATTAATGTTTAATAAATTATAATGGCAGTCAATGGAGCCTTGTATTGGTCCAATACTGGCCNTCAACACAATTTAAAGTCACAAATTTGAAAATAAAATGTGTTGGGCAGCCATATTGTGTTCTGTGCAGCCCCCCAGGGCACATCGGGGGATTTTTGTTTGTTTGTTTGTTTTGCATTACCTTGCAATACGTTTGCATTACCTCAAAATACTTTTTGCGTTACCTTGCAATACTTATCAGTGTGCATTGCCAATGCAATGCACACTATTATGATTCGTTTCCCATCCAAGTCATCTCAACTTCTCCTCCTGCATACTTTGTCCTAGAGCTGCCATTTGCCAAATGATGGCTATGCCTTTTGGTGCCTGTAAAAATTATAGTTTATGAAATGTTAATATTTAATAAATTATAATGGCAGTCAATGGAGCCTTGTATTGGTCCAATATTGGCCCATGCTGTACTCAACTTGTTACTGCACCATAGTTTAATATTTCAACTCAGTAGTTCAGTGTTTGCAATACTAATGTGATTGTATTTTTATGTTTTACCATAATATTGTCCTAATATTGCGTTATTGTTGTAATATTTTTCAAATTWGTGACAACCATTACATTGGCAATGTGGCCTCTTTCTGCACACATACAAACCAAACCCTGGCCTCATTCTCTACCACAGCTCTAATGGTATCATGGTTAGTGCCATGGGCTTTCATGTGGGAGATCAGGGTTCGAAACCCAGATACAGGACCTTTAACAGAAAATCTCTACAAACTTCATATTGTCACACAATTACCCTCATTACAAACACCTGCTAACTTGACAGGCACAAGCTGGAATAGAAAACACATTTGAACTTGGTCACATTTCATTCTGCAAGTCCACTGCTGCAGACAAAGCCATGCTACAAGGCAACGCACACTTGTTTTTACATCGTAAAAACCCATGTCTAGTAATATTTGTAATGCTTTTTTTTATTGTATTGAATAAGACTTTTATTTTGAAATATYTGCTTACTGAATCACGATGTGTCACCACAAGTCAAAGAAGTTAGTGATATTGTGCGACTGCGAAGAATTAAATATCTATATTTTACGCACACTGTATCTATTTATAACTCCATTCGTAGATGTGAGATGTTTATGCCAAATCTGAATATAATGGTGCWCATGTGAATTTATTTATAAACCAGCAGGCAAAAGGCTAAAAGTGAGATRACGCAAAATAAATAAATAAAAATCCCAGATGTCACCTCAGGGGCTCCATACATTTCTGAGAATGGGGTTGGGAGTAATTTTCAGGAGGCGTTCCAGGTCATTTATTTATAATTGGACACAAACAAAAAGCACCAYAAGACACTTTTTAAGTGTGGTTTTCACACAGAAAAGAACTAAACTGTGTGTCTCTACCTGCCTCCTCCAGGCTCCCAAAATGGCAGATCTGACTGATGCTCCTGATCCAGCTGTTCATCTCCTCCTCCGTTTTGGCCACCAGGTAGAAGATGCGAGAGGACGTTTTCACTACAAACAGGTGCTTCCCGTGAAAGTCCCGTTTTACCCTGAGCTGCCCGTTAAGCATCTCGACCTCGCACTCCTTCAGGTCGATGGTCCGGATGGGCTTCTTGGAGTTCTTGCTTTGGTAGTACTCCAGCACATCTGGATTCCCACACATGCGTCCAGTTCGGAGGACAAACCAGCGTTTGCGCCATGCCTGCAGGTGATAGAGTCCATTTGATGTTGGTCAGAATCATTTAAAACACCATTTCCTTAATCAGAAGTCACTTTAATTCCAAAAAAGGCATCCAGCAGCAAACCTTTGCAGCTTCAAACTGGTTTTCTTTTTTTTTTCTTTTGTTTTGGTCATTAAGAGGAACCTCAGCTCCAGTTTCCCAGAAGTACAGAGAAGAGGAAGTTCACTGTATTTAGCAGAAAACATCTAACACAACGAAAGAGTTATTTATACAACTTCTGGTTGCAGCTTTTTCACTGAAGACCAGCTGAAAACAAAATACTGCCAGTATTTATAGTTTCTAAGATTTGCTTAAACCTCCGAAGAGTGCAGTCCTTTTTTAAACTGCAATGATTAGCGACATATTTCAAAGAAAGGCAAGTATTATTAAGCCATATTCACGAGTTGAACACAAACRTCACCCGTTCTCACTTGGTTTTGTGGCTTGGTGTGGATGTTGGGGTGGAGTCTGTCCTGATCTTATTGTGGTGTGAAACTTTTTTTTTTGTCTGCATGTGGGTGATCTGCTGCGACACAAGTCAGTCAGTAGTTTGTGTTTTTACCAGGAAATGGTAAAAGGACTCGCCACACTTTGCTGCTGAAGAAAAAACGCTGACATTTTTTAAGAGGAAAACAAAACTACTGATAGATCAGTGGTAGTAAACTTTCCCAATTTGTAAAGTTTAACTATCAAAAACAAACTATTATGTTGTTGTTGTTGTTGTTGTGTAGGTGGACATCAGAAAGAACTCATGGAAATTTTGTTTCACTTTTCTTTATCTAACATGAAGACATTTTCCTGACTGAAACATTTAAAAACAAAAAAGCTGTTTAATTAAAAACCACAGAAGAAAGTATTCAGACCTTTTCACCACATCTGATGGCATTTATTTCTTTTTCTCCCTGCTGTCATGTGACTTGGTCAAATTCAAACATCTCGTCGGTGTTGGTGACAGCTGAGTCATTTTAAACTGGGTCATTTATACATTAGCAGAAATGACTCACTCACCAATGGATTCAAACACCTTTAAGTGCAGCTTGAACCTCAGCAAACTGTCTGTTAGAAAAATGAACAGCTGGGCGATTTTTAATAAAACTCATAAAGTGGTTACTGGACGCACATCTACGGTTGATTGTTTTTTTTCTTAAAGTTAACCTGAATCAAGATGGATGGAGTTTGACGTGGTAGTAGCATACGCTGAGCGTTTGCACGATTAGTTTCTCTTCTTTTTTTTAAATAAAATAAGCTGCAAATCTGTCATTTCTCATCACAAGAGCATCGCTGTCTAATTTTTACGCTTCAAAAAGAAAAAAATATAATGTTGTGCCCTGTYACTCAGAGGATTCTCCAGCACAAATGGCATTCTGACAAAGAGAACGAAGATTTTCATACTGACGTGTGCCAGCACCTGACATTTGAATGAGGCAAACAACCTCTGCCTGAGACAACACAACCACACACACACACACACACACACACACACACACACACACACACACACACACACACACACACACACACACACACACTCCTCCTCCAGTCGTGCAGAGGAAGTACAAACAGCCGTCTTAAAGCTGGACTATTTCTGCTGCTGCTGAAGTGTCTGCCTGCTGCTGCTGACATTACTTCCCATGTTTCACAATCCATGCACTCATCACACATACAGATGGACACAGAGCAGCCTAACACTATCACATGACACCCCCCCCTCCCTCCCCTCCTTCCCCAATCCACCCCTTCCACACAACAACCCCACCACACAAACAGTGAGGGGCTCGATGCTCCTCATTCTACAGGAGTTGGCTCCAGCTACACTTTAGAGGTGTCTGCCCCCACATTAAAAAACACAGCTCCAGTTCTGAGGAATGGAGTCAGGCAGCCAAAATGACTGGATTCCTCATTCTACATCACAAGGTTAAGCAGTGAACATTCCCCCTCTTAACAGAGAAGCCAAATATATACATTTAAATATAAAAGAATGAAACAAGTGTCTGACGTCTGCTTCAGTACTCACAAATCTCTTCAGTTTCTTCTCCGGGGGGGATTTAATGAGCCAGCCGGTGCACACCACATCCCCAGCACTCATGTTGACTGCAGAGAGGGCTTGGTTCTCACGGCAGCTGCTGCTCCTGCTCCAGCTGCTGCTGCTGCTGCTGTGAAACTGAGAGCACTGTGAAGCATATCCTGTGTGTGCTCTGGTATTCAGCACAGACACTCCAAAAGAAGGAAGTAAAAGAAACTGAACACACTGGCTGAGGGAAACAGAGAGAGAGAGAGAGAGAGAGGGAGGGAGGAGGGAGGGAGAGAAAGAGGAGAGTTAATAAAGAGGAGGAGATGGAAAACAGCTTCAAATGTTACATTTTGAGAGATTTAGAGGCTAATCTGAACCTTCATGAAGATGACACTGGCTCCTCCTGTTAAAGCATTATACAATTTTACCATAATCTCTGCGGTTTTTCGAGCAAAGCAGAACAAAAAGAAGTTTTTTTTAATCTTTTGCTGATTTATACGTCAGCCAGCGTCTCACTGTGTTTAAATATTAACTGAAAAGAGCAGAAATTGGCAGAAGCTTTTTACACCCAGTCTCAGCATCAGATCCACTGGATATTGTTCCAGTGCTTGACCCTCGTTAACAGATAACATAAAACTGAATTATTTACCCAGCAGATTTCCAGAGTAACAYATCTTGTTCTTATGTAAACAGGTGGCAAAACGTAAAAAAAAAGCACTCATTCAAATCATTGGAGACAGTTTACATTAATGCTGCAGGGTTTGTTTGTTTTTTCATGTAATCCGACATTTCCTCGACAAAAAAAATTCAGGTTCAGTGTGTCAAAATGCAACAACTGCAGGGCAGTCATGTTTCACTATTATTTACATTTCTTATTTCAGTAGATATATTTACTACTTGTGTTTAGTGTTTTAGAAAGAGACAAATGATTCTATTTGATCAGTTCTGATCTACTGAAAAGGACTTCTGTAAAAAGGTTCTGAACAATTAATATCTTACCTGTTGTAGATAGATTTTTAGACAACTTCAATTTAAATGAACAGAGTTTAATGATGTCAAGATTGATAAGATCATGCATTTTACGCTGCAGTCAGTTTCCATTACATGATTATTTATGTTGGTTTCCTAGGGTAAATACGTAGCAGCAGCTGGCTGTGGCACTTCCATTGTGGCCTTGCACCTCCTGTTAGGATATCATAATATTTCTGCAGGAATAAATAAAACAGTTTGCGTGAATTGCAGTGAAATTGTTTTTAAGTCTATGACTAGCAATTAGCTCACCAAGGAACTTTTGTTTTCTTCAAACTGAGAGGCCGTCCACACGGGAACAGGTGTTTCAACCCTGAAAAAAATGTTTAAAGAGCCCCAAAACAATATTGTTTTGTAAAAGAATTTCTAGAGTGAAAAAACAAAAAAGATAATTTTTGTGCAACCTTTTGAAAATGAAAATGTTAATGTCATAGACCCACCTCTAACACACAACTCGAGGGTGTTTTCTTCTGTTTACTGTTTGCACCCATGCTTTCTGCACATGCTCCATGACTTGTTTCCTGTTTTTGGTGTATTTTTGGGGCAGTGTTCTTACTGACTACAAGGCTTGTGGTTGTTTTTGTTGTTTCCATGTAGATGAAGTCATTTCTAGAATTATTTTCCTTTTTTAAGCAACGAAGCAAACGGGTAACTCCAAAAAGGTTTGTCTCTGTCTTTGTTGCTTTGAGGACGATGTAGTTCTGAACAGATCCCTCAGCCACTTCCTTAGTGGTCATTGCACAAAGTCTCCTGAGTGAAGCASCCCTCCCCACCACCACCAGAACCTCATCTTCCACATATGGTTTGCTTATTCCTTTCACCTTGTGGCAGTTCTCATGCTCTTTTCTCCTCTCACCAACACTGCAGCATTATTGACAGATGTTTTATTCTGCTCTTTGTTTACAGTGTTTAGTTGGTTGACCAGCAGCAGCAGCTTGTCTGCCTTAGAAATATGTTGAAAAACACTTAGAGCTTCTAAAATAATAATAATAAAAAGCTGTATGTAAATGTGATCTTCTAGTCTTTGCCTCCAGCACTTTTTCACAGTCAAACTGAATTTGAATATTATCTGCTCCTCATCAGCTTTGCACATGGACCAGGCTTTCGARTCAACACGGTTCATATTCAGGTCTAATCTCACGGTCCCATCTGTCTGCCCCGCTCTGTCCAACAGTCACTGCTGCTGCCGTCCTCTGGTGTTTTCAGCTTTCTTCATGCAGCTTCTACAATGAGTAAACCCAAGTGATACATGGGTCTGATGGGTAACAGCTTCGTTTTTCTCCATGACATGGATTTTAACCTTACATGAGTAGAAAAATATTCCCCAGAGCTCCACTAGTCATTGAGTCCGAGAACTCAAAGCAACTATTGCTGAAGATGGACAACATAGTTTTATTTAAAGTACGTGTCAAACTCAAGGTCCATGGGGGAAAATGTGGCCCCCCACAGTGTTTTATATGGCCCACTAGAGCTTCAAATATGTATTGTCTTAAAATAAGCGTATGCTGCTTTAAAGCATTGACCATAAACTGCATGTCAACTATTTTACCCACAAAATTATAGCATCCCACCACTAGGTAGAGGTGCACAGAGTTCAAAAGTAGCTGGCGGCCGGAATTTGCCATGTGAAATTTTCATTTTGCATTTTCTGCTGCGACCTAGTTGTATTGGAAAGTGGGAATTTCCTATTGACAAGTCATGAAGTTAAACTGGAACACCCCCTCCAGTGGGAWTTCCTTGTCAGAAGGTGAGAGAGTTCATAATTCAAAACAGCAGCTACTCACAACAACTTAACAGTGAGTAAAACTCTATTAAAGCATGAAGCATAACGCTACATAATAAACAGAATGACTGTTTTTTTTTTACTCAACATTTTTTTTCTCTGTTAAAAGCCTTTGTCCAACTGAGAATGGCTCTGCAATCCATGTTTTGGTTGCAACCCAGCAATTAAAAATGTACATTTTTACAGTTACTAAAACTCATGTAAAACTGGTTACTACATGTTCAAATCTTCATACTGTAGACTGCAGAGCACAGCTGATATAAGGGTAAATATGAACAGGGTGTTCCAACAAACCGGAAGAAGGCATGAATAAACCACAGTGCATTGCAAACTAACTGTAAAAAGTAACATTACTGACTAGTTTAGAGAATAAACGTCATTGGGAGAACCCAAAGCAGAACCCTTCAAGTTGCTGTATTAAATAGTGAAGTGTAGGGGGCAGCAGCGCAATGAACCTCCCCGGAACTGCTCACATAAGACGAAGAAGAGTGTGCTTTACGGCAGTCACCAAAGAGTCTAGAAAAAAAAGATTACCCTTAGCTGTCACTTATCACAACTGCAGATTTTACAGGTCTAAAGTGACWARCCTTTAGCTTTAAATTATAACATTAAAGTGTTGCGTTTTTCTATTTAGAATCATAAACACAAACATCGTGTCAAAGCATTAAATGCCATTAAAGTGATTTATTTGTCACAGTAGAAGCGACGCCATTTTTCTCCCAAAGCACAGGCGTTATCCGGTTTGGTTTCATCGGCGGCGGCTAATCTTCGTTTCGAAAGAGTCTCCGTGTCTCCTCTCTGAAACGAGTGACCTGTCTGTGGCCTTGGCAGAGTCGGTGTGGTGCTGCTAGTTGTTAGCTCTTGGCTGTCTTATTTACTATAACTAGTTTTCTGTCTGATTTGTGGGCTGTTGACGCCGCCGTCGTTGCAGCGGAGCTGAGCCACCATGCTGAAATGCTGGACTAAGTGTGAAAAACTTGCACCTCTTCTTCGAGCCTCATCAACACTGTGCCGGCAGAATGCGATAAGAACAGGTAAGTTATGGAAAACTAGTTGTTGGCTCGGTTAGCTGGCCTACATTCATTTATGATTGAATGAATGAAACTGTACAGTAATTATGCATCTAAAACACAGACAGCTTAGTCTCGTTAGCTTAGCCTTTTAAGCTAGTCCGAGGTTATGTTGACTATAAAGCTAACTGGCTAATTGTTAGWTGTTTTGCACCCTGCATATTCTCTGGGACAACAAAATGTGTTACCAGTATGCAACTCCAGTAATTATCCAGTTTAAGGCATACTTGCATTCATTTCTTACATGATTATGATTACAGGCAAAAATAGTTCATGCATAATGTTGGAGACACAAATTGAGTGGGTTAAGTGTGTGTTTCATTTAATTACCCTAATTTACAAGCATGAGGTTATGTGGATGTAGATTCCTTGTTGTGCTGTCAATGTTTAAACATAAAATCTAGAGACTTAACCATGAGCTAATTATGTAAAAACATTTACCCATAAATCAACATCTACAGTCACCTCAGAGCAATGGAATAGTGAGGCCATTTTTTTCACATTTTGCTGTCAACTGAAAACATTTGGGTTTAGCATGGTTGAAGAAGAAGCAGATCTGAGTGTTGCAATGACTCAAAGTCCAGTCCTCTACCCGACTGAAACCCTGCAGAGTGACTTTAGGAGCTGCAGAGAMGATATCTGCTCACTTTAAAAAAACTCAAGTACCAGTAATGTAAAGAAGAGTGGGCCACAATTAATTTACAACAAWGTGAGAGACTGGAAGATTACTTCAAGTTGTTCTGTATATGTAACCATAGAAATGTAGATTATGTTAATTATTGATAAACTGACTGCCGTTAATRTAGCTGATGTTAAATTAAAACACAAGTTTCAGTATTGCTCTTTATCCACTCACCCAAACAGCAAAAAACAAACAGTCCTGTCATAAAGACAAGAGGACAATAATATTTTATTCCTTTCATTTATTTGTCTGCGTGTTAGCAAAATATATTATCATCAGATTGTAATGAAAGTCTCAGAAAATAATCATTATTTTTAATTTGATGTATTTTCCTTGTTTGCTAGGTGTAGTTTCTGTGTTAGTTTATAGTCGATTTAAATTTTTAAAATGGAATTAGCAGTTAAAAATAAATGAAATTAACACTTAAATTCCTCTAAATGATTGTTTTTCTTATTCATCCTTTATTCATTATTAAGAAAAAAAAACATGTCTTCCAAGTTAATTTGAACAACAAAGAAATAAAGTACTGCATTTTCGAGTAATCCTGTGAGTCTTTGTGTAGTGATGCTTTTGTTTTGTGGCGTTTTCTCTTTTTCAGAGTTGAACAATGTCCGACCACCAACACGTGCCCGCATGTCCCAGAGCCCACTGGAGAGTAAAGGCAACCTGACGTACGCCGTCTTAATGGGAGCAGCCTTCGTTGGTACTCTGACACTCGTGAGTACGATTAGTCCGTCGAATACTTCGCTAAAGATTCAGAAATGTTTTGGCAACAAATGTTAGGAATGAGTTTCATCTGTTTGTGAAGTTTTTTTTTCTTTTCTGAGTGACAACAGTCTGAACAACGAAAAGAAGCTAAATGAAAGTGCTGAACAGTTTTTGGGCTTTTATTTTGGTAAATTCAGAACCTGATTGCGCCAGACATTCACTGTCGGAGTGTTTGTGAAATCATGCTTGTTTCCATCAGATTGTGTGGCTTTTTATGTTTAATCATTTATTTAATTGTGAATAAAGGGATGGTTTATTTTTTTAATGTCACAGATTATGACCGTAAAAGGAGACAATCAAAGAAATGCGAAACGTATGGAAGAGATCTCAACCAGTCTTCAAAGATCAACCTCACACTTCGAGTCAGAGTCCCCGGGTGCCGGTGAGCTGCTTTTTGATTGATTTCTTTCAGACGTCATATTTCACCTSTTCCCTGAACTGATTTCTGCTAAGAGATGTTGAGATAGTCTGTGTTTAAAGGCTGGTGAAGGCAGCAATGTTTTTGTCTGTTTGTCTGACTGTTAGCAAAATATCTTATGAACCACTGGATGGATTTTAATGAAACTGGTGGAAATTTTCGCTTTTGGAATAAACCCAATTCAAGATGGCTGCCACAGATAATCCATAATAGCCAGCACTACAATGGCTGTAACCCAGCCAGAACTTGGCAAATTGAATGTGATTCTGCACAGGAGTAGTGTGAAGTGGCAAGATAAAATGTAAACACTGGATAAAACGAACGTGGCTGATTTACAACAACTTCAGAACTGATCTATATCTGGATCCATATTTAGTTTGTTGTGCTGCACATGTCATCATCTTCCTGCATGCAGGTGGCTTCAGGACTGCGGATTATTAAACCTAATTATTGTCACATTTTAAATTATAATGTAAACTACAACGCAAAAAAAAAAAAAAAAAAGAATCTGAGCATTAAGACCTGCAGTAAAAACATAACCTTAGTCTAACATTTTGGTGTAAAAGGTGACATGTAATATTTTTTATTAGATGTCAGGGCTTTAATGTGTGAATTTTAGCTGCTGAATTCATTTATATGAAGAAAGAGTGAATTCATCCTTACCTGCTACTGGTCAGGTTATTAAGAGTGAAACCTACTATGCTCCAAASCTCAGAGCGTCTGTTTTCATGTTGAGAACATCTTGTGTTTTTTAGTTTGAGGTTATTTGCTGTAAGAGCAGACTCTGAATCAGCTGACTCTGCAGCACACAGTTCAGCTTCCTCTTTGTTGCCATGAAAACAGCAAATGTGAAGGTGTCGGAACAAAATGACAGTAAAACTGTGCTCCAGTGAAAGTAGCATTTCTTCAAGGAAAACTAATCACCCCCTACTCATTTTATGCCAAAGTTTTAAAAAAAGATCTGTTGGCACTCGGAGCGTATAACATGGATTAGTCTCACCTACTAAAACACAACAAATTAGCTTGAGTTATAGCYRTTTTTGTGTTTGCCAAGGTCAGTCACCTATAGCGGCCATCTTGAGTGGAAATGAATCAGAAAGTTAATCAGTTGTAGAGGTACAWTCAGTAATTAGTTTGTGAGAGTTTCATTAAATTCCATCATTGTTCTTGAAATATTTTGCTAACAGATATGAGCAATTTCATGATAATTTCTAGACAAATAGTTTAAATAATGTCGTGACTTTTTTCTGGAGCATCTTTTTTCTTCACGTTTCTGTTTACCCTTCAGGCTGCAACAAACTGTACAAGAGCAGAGCTGCAAAGAAAAAAAATAATTTTTTCACAGTTCTGGACACATCATCAGAGCAGAACTTTGTTTTTGTTGGTGTCCAAGTATTATAGTTGTTGGTCAGAAATCTGAAGTGGGTGCGTGGATTTAAATAAAAAACATAAAGACTCAAATTCTTCAGGTTTTTTTGAAAGAATAAAAATATCCCGACCAGARCTAACTTTGTTCTTCACAAGTAAACAAACCACTCTCTCGGTTCTTGCGTAATGGGTGACGAGCTTCAGTTCAGGCTCAGATTCAGTTTCTAGTCCTACAGTTTGGTTCTCTTCTCCCTCAGCTGTTTCCAAGCCCAAGCCGAGCCCCCCCGCCTGAGGCAGCAGCACCTGAGGGTGAAGCATCAGCTGCAGACCCCAGTGAAACCAGTGAGCCACCTACAGGTTGTCTGCATACTTTGATATTTAAATCAGACATATGTAAAGTCAAGTCATAAACACAATTATATTAYAAACTTTAGTGGATGAGCAAGTTTTAGCTTTTTGTTTTCTCTTCACCACAATAAGTGAAACCTGTGTATGGAGCAGTGATGTAAGGTTTTCTGCTGCCTCGTTTTGATTGGTTGAGGATTTGGTCACACTTACAGAACTTGCAGCAGCAGAACTTTCTGGGCTTCAGCGTGAAGCTATAAAAAGTGAGATGGTTTTAAAGTTGGAGAGGGAAGCAGGCAGACGTGACACAATGTAGATTTTTACTCCTTCACATTCTGACATTAATTTTAAGCACMTGTGTTTACTGTTACCAAGGAAGCTAATGTCACTTATGTGAATAATTTTTATTATTTATCTGRATGTTTTGTAAAATGCACCGATTTATTTGAGTCTGTGTTTTTCTCCTCTTTGCTTTCTCTGCAGCAGACGCCGCACCTCCCTCCCACAAGCTGCCCTCACACACCCCCTACTAGAGCTGGGCAATATGTTCAAAATTTAAATCACGGTATTTTCAACATTTTCACCGGTTTCACTGTATTTGACGGTATTTTTCTTTTCATCGCAGCTGAACTGATAATAAAATGTACAAACCCTGCTTATTGACTTTTTTTCTTTTACTGTACCTCTGTCTGTGTCGCTGTTTCCCTCCTCTGTGTCTGTTCTTCTCTGACTGGTGGTTGGAGACAGTAGTCATGCATTTTGGTCCAGTCGTGAAGGAGGAGGGTTAAGAAAAGATTACAATCGGGTTTCTTGTTTTATGTTATTTATTAAAGCTTATCAGCACGACTCACCTTGAACACCAGTCAATTCCAAGTCCACTAAGAACTACTTCCTGCAGGC